>NW_011967225.1:461440-481391 GCF_000949405.1 Vollenhovia emeryi | reverse complement strand
TTTGTGTATTACACAAATCTTTCCACGAAACAGACAGTTTTAAGTGCAAAAGGTGCGAAAGTGCAGAATCACTCCAGCATCCCCTCAAACGGCTTATTTGTTTAGTCTTGTAGCGGCGAGAAACGAGCAGTGAGTATCATCTGAAGCTCGCCGCTTGCTGCGTGCCAACTTTTTTCCGGTGCGTCGCTCTACTTCCGCTATTGGACGCCCACCGTTGCTACGAGACTAAACAATTAAGTCATTTAATTTGCTTGCCGAGTACGGCCTACTGCTTCTCATCTGTTCACTCGCCCAGATGTTTTTATTTATCACTCTGAAACTATTGCGAATTTTCCATGAATGGTACATAATTTTCCTTTCTAGTTTAAGGATGTATCGGACCTATCTTCAAAATAGTACAAAGTCGCTAAAAATTTGTGAAATTATTCTTTTAGTCTTCCTAATTTATTGCAGAAAAGTAAAAATGCATCCACTAAACGGTTGCTGAGATATAACTATTTTAATTTACACTAATTTTACACGTACTCTTATGGGAAAAGCCGATCTTCACGGATAAAACAGCTAAAAAAATGTAGAAGAAATAGTACCAGTGTTTTGAATTTTTTTATACATCTAGTATACAAATAGATGAAAATATCTACCAAGTTTCAATAGTCTTTACTGCACCGTTTTAAAGAAGTAAAATATAATAAAATATAACTTAAGATATTCGTGCTGTCGGCACGAATTTTTTAGTTTTGAAAATATTTGACGTTATTAAGAATTGAAATCAGAGTATTTTCACTATCAAAAGTTTAGACTCATAAGTGAAAAAAATCGCAAATAATTCAGGAAAAAACATTTGTAAAGTGAAAAATACCTTTGTAGGAGTACAAATAAGACTCCAACTATCGTTCAAGTTTCTTACATCTAGATTTACTATGCGTTAAGAGTAGATATTTAAGTATTTCCAATTTCATGCACTTTTGTCTAAAATTGTACGTCCAATACATCCTTAACCCACTCTACTTGTATACGAGCGGATGGATACCTTATTCGTAACACCCTGTATAGGACTAATTGCAGGAACCCCATGACAGGGTGTTAGTGTCTAAATAATTTGTTTTAAATTAATTGCGAAAAATATCACCTCAGCCGGGCTTTGAACTTGGATTCCCCTACAATAATTAATAACTTTCGAACGGACAAGTAAGAAAGTGGAAATAGTTCGTCGTAATTTGACACGTTACTAAGAACGTCAAGTCAAAATTTTATAACGACAGCATTGATCGGTCCAATATATCCTTAATTCCATTTTTGTTCGCAGAATATACGGCAAGTTTAAGATTATTATATTATTACATTGCTTCTTTAGTCCAAATTGAATCTTTATTTTTCTTATTAAAAATATTCAAATATATTATAAAGCTAGTGTTGCTTTTTCGTTCCGATTTGCCGAATAATAATCGCGCTACACGAGAATGAATGAAATTGTCGTCGGCCAAAACGATACGTTGCATTTTCTCGTGATAATGGCCTAGTTTACATCGTGCACTTGATACGCGTATCAAGTAGTGTATTTGAGTTGATCAGCCAATGATTAAACTGATTTACTAGTTATTTACTATTTGATACGCGTACCAAGTGATCGATGTAAACTAGGCAAATATAATTATACATAGTTCACGTTTGACCGTTCCAAGTTCGACTTTCAGAATTTTAGACTGTCGGATATCAAAAGTTACTTTATCGTGATTAATTTTGCGCGCGGTATTGATCTTCCGGCGATTGCCAGACGTGTGATTGTCAAGGTTGACAATTAAAAGGGGGCGCTAAATCTTGGCGGGCGGGGTTGCGATTGGCGAAATGGCGGTGTATTGTCGGGGTCCCGGAAGGTCACGGAAATACGGAAGAATGAGTAAACCGAACCAGCCACTTTCCCTTTCTCGCTTCATCGCGCCGAACACAGCCGAACGATCGATAAAACGCTTCCACCGTCGGGCGGTCGAGCGCCCCGCGACGATAATATTCCCCTTCTAATAGCCATTATTCCATTACATTATGGCGCTTTTCGAGAGCCGGCGCAACGGGAGCCAAGCCGTTCCGCGTATTGCATTTTGGTCGTGTCGCGGAGACAGACAGTACCCTGGAGAAAATTTACGACGAATTTACATGCGCACGTGCTCCTGGATATATATATATATGTGTGTACGCCACGCCTCCAGACTTTTCTCAGTTAGATTCTCATTCCGAAATATCAGAGAGCATGTCCTACACATTTCCCAGCGTCTTCTGGCGCTTGCGAAATTAATTCAGCTTCATAAACATGAAATATGAAAGTAACATCTCAGACTGAAAGTGTATGCTCCTTTCATCATAATAATTATTATTTACGCGTGAAATTTTTAACTAAACATCAGTTTGCGACGTTTACTTCGTGTACCCGTATCTCTCGTAATATTCGCTTCGCCGTCCGTGTGCGTTATTGTTAGCAGCGAGTCGTTGTCAAGTCGCTCGAAGCTTATTTTCCCGAATGATCATGCCCACCGCTTTATGCGCCGGCAATAAAATCATCAAACAGCTGACCGTAGGGGATGCATTCACTGGCTTAAGCTCCTTTTTTTAATGGTTCCGCGCACAAAGCGGCCGTTCCTTCTTTTTCAACGCACGGGGTGGCTGGTCGCAACAGACTGCTCGGTGCGGTCTAACCGCCCCTGCTCAATGTGGAAACGTGATCTAAATCGTCCGTCGTTACAAAAGACACACGGCCGTCGTGTGCTCGCGAGCACGAGGAAAATATAAAGCGGAAGTCGTAGGTTGTAGGACTGCGACGAAGAGAAAGAGATAATGTTGCAGTATCATAAAGGCCGGATATAAAAGCGAACGTGCGTATGAGGATAGGCTCCTCGTCAGGCCTTCTTATTAAGGGGTGAAATTTGAGGGGGCTGAAATTTAATTCCGCGCCATTCGATATATTTTTCTGTTCTTCATGGGACGCCACAAATTCTGCAGAATGAACTTTCGTCGAAATTCTTCGTCCAATTTTTCCATTGCTTTTCGTTGAAGTTGAAACTCTCGAAAGCACCAAAGAGCATCCCTTTTTTTAATTATAAACTTCCATTTGACTTGCTCGAACGGAATTCGTGGTATTGTTTTAATTGAAAATTTATTAGTGTATCAAGTTCCTCGGGTCACATCTGTTCTTCGTCTCTTAGACATTAGAATTAGACCAATCGCGAATGCACGCTTAGTTGTTAGAAATAGCTTTATCACGCTTTTAATATTTCATTATTGCTAAGAGAAGAAGAGACGTAGAAATTTATTAATATCATTGATTAATTGAAATAACATTTATCAACTTTATAGTGACTTATTTAACTGAATACTTTGAGCGAAATATTCAGGACATAAATATATCGTCTTTATACAATGTCGCAGCTTCCCTGTAAACAGGACACACGTATCTGCTCACCCGCCACGGGCATCCCCACCCCCATAATTCATATAGTAAAATTTGATACAAGGGGTTGTTTTCGATCGAAATGGTACGCGCATGCGCTCTGAGTTCACGCAGAGGGCGGCAGCTTTCCATTCATCCCTGCAGTTCTATGGTCGGTAATACAGAAGGTTCCGTCTACCCTGGTTTAAGGGTGCTTTTTGCGTAACCGGGTAAATTCACCTTTGTACCGACAGCTGAATGTTCGCGACGGGTTGCTGGTACCAAATTTCCAACAACTTACCTGTTATCGATACGTAAACTGTAGTGAGTAAGTCTCTCCTGTGATTTCTTGGAGTGCAATTCGCAGTTGCATCTCCGAACCTGTTATGGTAAGCGCGATGCGTTGATTATTTTATCGTTTGCCGATTAAATACTGAACAGTCGATCTAAAATTACCTGAAGTTTAATATTAGTAACCAAAAAAGGATAAGTTGCAAACATGTTAAACGTAATCATGAAAATAATTGAGGTAAATATTAAAATTCGTTTATTGAATTAATTGATTGCAATTGTTTCAGACGATCTTAAGTTACTGTCTGTACGGTCATGGTCAGAAAGGTTGTCCGACGTTTTACAATAAGCTTTCGGAATATTCGCATGATATCATTGCTACGCTGAGAGACCTATTTTGTTGTATGAAACGAAATAATTTAATTGAATCATTTGGTTGACTGAACATGTAATTTGGTTGTATAAAACGAAAACTGTGTTGCTAAAAGGAAGTTAAATGTTACAACAACAAACTATTTTGTTTCCATGAGTTTATCCGAACAAAGTTTCATGGTTGAGATAACAAATTCGTCCATCTCTTCACGTCCTAAATAATTGTGTTTGTTGCGTGAACTAAATCGCTTAGTTGAATATTATAAAAGGATTCTGCGCATGTTCGCTCAACCAAATTTGTGTGTTGATATAACGAAATTTCCCAACTAAACTTTGTTGTATCAATTGAAAGATTTGTGTGCCCATATCCAAACAAGAAATTCAGTCGAGTCAACTAAATTTTGTTTCGTTCAACAAAATGGTCTCTCAGTCTATAGACATTTGTACACACATATCATTCCTTTGGTCTAATAATGTGTCTTTGAACATATTCGTGAGCAAAAGCTATAATCTCTTGCACGATGGACTACATTTCCGAAATTTGTCATAAAATGTCGGACAACCTTTCTGACCACGACTGTACACAATTTTCTCTCTTGCCAGACTATACAGAAATCTTTTTTATAAGAAATTTGTGTAACTTGTAATATTTGTCGCACGAAAGTTGATAAAGCATTATTTTGTCATTTTATTGTAACGGAATAATGAAGCAAGCGACAAAAAAGATACACAGAGATTATAATTTACATAACTTATACGTAACAGAGAATGGTGGAACATACTGGTCACTTTGCTATTTTGATTATCATATAAATAACCAATTTCGAAAAATTATCTCTGGACATCTATTCGTTCTTCGTAATATAATTTACAACGAACGGTAATGTCGCTATAACGCGATTAGCATAAAGCTTCAAGAGACTCGAGCTAACTGCCGTTCTTTCGGTTGCGAATGAGATAAGGAAACTGCGGTCTTATCGTGGCTACATTCGGGAATCGCTCGATTTAGACGACGTCGCGCTTAGAAGTCGCGGTACTCGCGACATCGTACTCCGTGTAGCGCTGTAAAGCCATGCGGCAGCTTTAATTGTACAGCTTTTTTTCGACAAGTAGTGAGGATATCAAATATTGACCTACATCTCTCGCAGGACGTTTAAAGAAAGGATGTCGAAAGGATGTCAGAACTCGTATTACTGACGCGAGCGTTAGGGGACTTTTTTTAGATAATATGCAGACGTAGCGAACGCTAAAGTTTAGCCGTGCAGCGAATAACGATGCAAATCTAGAACGAAAGCCTGCAGGGACTCGTTGTTTAGCAAAACGCATAGGATTCCAGCGTTTATCGTATCCGCGTTAAACTGTAAACCAAAAGTTTCTGTTATTTTTTTTTTCGGTGCGTCGCGTTTCGATAAACGCTGCGCTTTGTTCGACATTTTCATCAAATCCGAGCGAGCGGTTATTTCGCGTGACGTGGCCGTTGTTTCACGCAGTTCCTTCGCTCCCACGGGGTACCCCGCATTGAGCTGATTGTGTTTCCGTTCTTCCAACAACGGCTCCATGATTTATTCCGCGGCCGTGTCGCGGAAATCGTGTTACGCCATTGATTCGAATTATTTCACCTCGTCCCTCGTTAGGCGAATATATGTGAAAGCACCAAGAGATCGCAGCCAATATTCGTGCGAACGCTAAGTTGTCAGTTACGCTACGTTTGCACCGTGCCGTGGTATTAATTTTGACTGAGCAATAATTCTGGGATTTGTGGTGTTGCCCAACGATCGCTGACAACGCCGGTAGCCGGTTTTCCATTCGGCGTTCAATAGTTTTTCCGGTTGCTTTATCGACATCGATACGATAAATAATAGCTAGCCGTTGAATTCCCCCCAAAAAAAGAAATGCGCCCGGGTAACTCTTTGAAAAAAAATGAGGACGATGCTTTTATCAGCGGATTAATTTCAATTGAACAGGCGTAATCTTACTAATCTAACTTTGTTGAATATAAACTCTGCTTCCGTGATTATTTGTTTAATAATTTGGCGTGATTAATTATAAAAGATCTGATCGAATGGTACAAATCCCTAAAGCTTGTATTAATTGAAAAATGGTGTACCTTTTAACGGAATGTTTATTTCGTTAAAATATTTAAAAAGTGTTATTTCAACTCTAGCAAATTTACATTTAATTTGTTAGAAGCTCAATTTAATTTACTTTAATGAGATTACGAATTAATGACGTGAACATTTTTAGTCTACGTCATTAATTAATATGTTATATATGTTAACGATTGAGTTTATTTATTATTATTGTTAATATAATACGTATTTCGTTAAATACACATTATTAAAATGCGAGTAGTTTTACTGGCTAACTTTAAGATGTAGCACTGAGTACGCGTCGCGTGAAAAAGAAAAGATACCTCCAGAGGGACATAATTGTTTATTAACGTAGTGGCGTAAACAGCACGAAAGATCCGTTATTTTTCTCTTTCGCTCTCTGATCTTCTCGCATCTCTTTGGCTTCTGCGATTTCTTTCGGCAGGTGGACAAATTCAACAGCCCATAGTTTTATGCCCCGATGCTAGAATAGTACGTACATACTTGGAGGGATGTGCGGGGGTTATCGAGATAACGTTGCATGCAGATGCCGTTGTCTGACGGCTTGTACGGCAACTTTGCAGTATCGTCTCGTACTTTCGCTGTACAACCACCAGCATCGCGCGTGTCTTCCATATAGGATACGCTATCCTTATGTTGCGGATACAGTATCGAGTCGCATGTCCGCGGCAGAAGCCGCCACTCTACGCCTATATGTACAATATATTCTCGATTGAGAGAGAAACTACCACATTAAATGGCCGGATAAAAGGCAATTAAAATTGGCAATTGAAAGGAAAGAGTGGACGTGTCTGGGTTGAAGAAATTTTGAACTGCAACGAATTGATTATTAAAATATAATAATGAACTTGCGTTTCGCACTTTGTCTGATACCGTTCATTACAACAAGTCATTACGTTTAACTATTTTTTTGCAGAAAACGATTATTTTGTCGTAAAATAATCGATTAAATATTTTAAAACTAATTAAAAGTATCCTTACTTCTCGCTTCTATAAAACCATAAAATTTGTTTCAACATACAGCTTTGCTACTTTCTAATTTTACGTAAATAACATGCACATTGTGAAAGAGCTATTTATTAAAAATTTTTTCTAAGCATAAATTTTATTTGATTTCTTCAGACACAAGAGTATACCTTATTTGTTTCTTTGACACGCAAAACTACAACATCCGCGTATTAGATATTTTATGAATACAGAATTTCTTAAAAATACAACATCGTAGAAGAATTTGATTTAAATGTTACAGTTCGTTGGTAGTACGCGAAAAAAAATTCGAGAAACTGGCGCACAATGTAATATCCGACAAAAGAGATTTAACAAATTCAAGTCGCGCGAAGTCTAACGCGATCGCAAAAGATAGCTGAAATCTTCTTTTGGGCGCGAAAGCAGGTCAACCTTGTTCCTTTGAAGAGTCGACATTTTGAAATCCCGTGACAATTTTCATGTGAGGTGGTAGTCAAGAGATAAGGAATCTCGGAAAAATCTGAACACTCGTTTGACTGTAGACGTTTCCCTAAGAGTCCGTAGTAACCGCGTTATTTTAACGAAAGGTTTTTCTACGTTTCTCTCCCTCTCTCTCCGTTTATCTCTATCTCTATCTCCATCTCTTTCTCGTCGCGAGACACACTTCCCAAAAGGGCAACATTGACGAGCTCGTTGCTGAAAATACGCGTTTATCTCGATCAGAATAACCGGTGACTTATTTTATGCGACGCCTAACTTATTGCCATTATTACCGCTTTCGCACGGGCAAAAATCGAGTAAATCCCCGAGTGAAACATACGCGAAGCGCAGAGCTTTAACGATATGCGTGAAATATGCAATATCTTGCGAAATTCATGATATATTTCCCGTGCAATTCCTGCGGGATCTTGGTTCGCGCCAGCTGTCGACACTTGCCTGTTTACCGTCGTCGTTAAGCCGCACCTGCGGTTACGTGGAATTAACGGTTGAGATATTTCTCCTTTACAAGCCCTTTCGAGATAATTTACAATCGTAAAATGATCGATTAAATATATTCAAATTGATTAAAAGTATCCTTACTTCTCGCTTCCACGAAACCATAAAATTTGTTTCAACGTACAGCTTTGCATTTTCTAATTTTATGCAAATAACGTGCATATTTTGAAAGAGCTGTTTATTTAAATTTTTTATCAGCATAAATTTAATTTAAATTAGAATGGAGGGCCAGATATGCTACGGCCAAAAATGACCCTCAAGACGCCGCTGTATCTCAAGTCTCTATATCAAAATACCGCTTTCTTAATATAGCCTATACTCGAAAGGATACCTGATAACGGTAGGTCACTCTGTGTATTCGGCGGTGAATGAAACGACTGATAAAGATAGCGAGGCAAATGCACGAGGGCACGTGCTCCAGTTATTCGCCGAAGAGTCGAGTACAACGGGCTCGCCCTGGGCGCCGCTCTATTTAAATTCCACTGCCGAGAATGTTTCGTATTAAGGGCTTCGGCGAGTCTCGTAAGATGTTCCCCGGGAGGATGTAGCTATCGGCGCCGGATGATGCCGTAGCTCGCAACGACGGCAAAAAGTTGAATGCATCGTCAGTGGTAGTGGTCCCTTCCGGCGTTCCCTTGAAATAAGGAACCTCCGCGTGTATAAAAGAAAGCCATTGGGAAGCGTAAATTCGCCATGTATTACAATACCGGTGGAAATGCCTTCTTGAAAAATACTTATTGGCAACTTCGGCACGCGCGTGTGAGTGCGACCACTGAACCGGCAAGCGGAAACGACTTTTCGATAGGTGCTTCAAATTGCGTTTTCCGAATCTCGAAATCATTGAGTGATAAACTTGCTCCAGTCGAGCATACGCGAGGGTTCGCCACTAACCATTTTCTACTTCGAACAATTTTTTTAATATTTGTTTGAAAGAATTTGTGTGCTCTACAGGTTTGTTGTGTGTACAAATTATGATATTATGATATTAGTACAGTGTTTTCGAATATGTTGAATAAATCTATAATACAGGTTTATTACGAAATACGAAATTTCTGAAAACAATGCAACTGTGACCACATTTTGTGTCACGTAAAAGATGGTGAAATTATCTCAATCTGTTTTTCTAAAGTATTTCACAAAAAATACATTTTGTAGAATATCTTTTTATGTGTTCAAGTTTTAGAGAATCAATAGCTGTTTAAATAAAATAATCAAAGAAATACTATGTATTTCGATATCGATTATATTTTTTAAGCTACGGAATTATTTATTTTAACATCACATACATCTGTAAAAATAAATAAACTGCATGAGAATACTTATTGAAGTAACGAATGCAAAATATAAATGGACATAGGGTTTTTTAAATGAGTGTCTTTTTAATTGGAACACAAAGAATTCTTGATCCATGATAACGAGATATTTTACTGACTTTAATTGAATGCATTGTCATATTAAATTCGTGCGCCAGCAAAACATGATATTCATGAAGACCCTTTTAATTATCTCAACCAGCAGACCACTTAAATATCTTATTGCAGCACAGCATCTTTTGTATTTTTTTTTATTTCTGTCCGTTACTTAGAAATGAAACGTTCCTTTTCATCGCACTGTACAAAGAAATTCACAACGTAGGTTTACGTAATTTGTGACAATATGATTAGCAACATGAAATTTTTGAAAGAATCTCTAATCGATGATCTCTTTCTTCGTTAAGAAAGTTTTCGTCTGTGACGATAATCTTTCTGATTATAAAAAATGTCCAAGAGTGATAAGCACTTGTATGAGAAACTTTGTCGTTATTGTTGATCGTGATGTCGTGTTCTAAATTGTGAAAGGGAAAAATAACAGAGCACCTTAAACTTTCAGAAAATAAGTCGTTTCCACCTAGTCATCGCGCCATTAAAGACTGCTGCAGATGAAAGAAATGCGCATTCTGGCGTTACCGGAAGAAGAATAAACTCAATTATTTCGATATCAAAGCTGCCATTTCTGGAGCCTCAGCTCTTCGTCATTGAGTCGCACTCTCTGCTGAGTAGGTTTCCACTACTTTTTATTTCTCCTTTATCTCTTACGTCGTTAACTTCGTCTACCTTCCGTTGTCTCTTCGGATGCTATCTCAGATCGAATGAACGATTCTCTTTTGGTACCGACGATACGAAACTAATGGCACCGTAGGCTTCGTTATTCTCTTCGCTGATTTCTTCCGGTCGTTCTCTTTGGGGATATTATTTCTTTGTGCTAAATCTCTTTTTTTTTTCACGGGACAGCATTAATAACTTAAGATTTTTAATCATAATTAATTACTTTATTTTGCAACAGTTTTAAATGCACCAAAGTATATGTCCTACAAATTTTTCTATTAAAAGACTTGATAAGAAATTTCACGCGGCGCCTTTTGTTAAAAATTACTCGTGTATGCAGGATTGTTCGCAGAACAATTGTACCCGGGACTTGTATTCAGCAAATTTCTTTCGCTGCAATTAACAATACTTTGTTCATATTCATAAGGAAGTTGCGACATCATGCTAGAATTCCCGCGGGACGCGAATACTTCTGCGTTAGTTTCGATTCGTGAGTGGAAGAGCTACCATTCGCAATTCCTTCTCGTAGCCAGCTTCTAAAAACCGGAGGCCACCTGCCGGACAAGCTAATTTATCTCTCGTGCGAGGTTTAAAGCCCTTCCGTCGTTTATCTTGCCGCCGACGAGTAGAGGATCCGCCGCGTTCGTTCCTTTTTTCTCCACTCCTCCCTCTTGCTCTTCCTCCCCGTTGTGCCCTTAGTGGACACCAAATTGAAAAACATCCACTCGTCGAGGAATCCTCGGGGACTTCGAGAAATTGTTCTACGAATCTATGTTGTCACTGTCGCGCGACAAACCGAAAGAATTACGTCGTGACATTTGCGTCGTTAACGTCGTAGCTGTACGATATGTCACTGGCATCGAGGAAATCAAGTGTCTTTAAATTACGCGTCTGCTGTAAACGAGTGGCGCTGAATCGCAGGTCGTCTGCAATTTCTACATGAATATGGCTAAAAATGTAGAAGCGTGCGATTGAAAATTGTTTGTACGCTTACATAATAGTCGACTTAAAATAATTAATGGAGATCGCGAAGTGATTTTATTAATTTTAAAACGCAACTTACACTCGATACATCTGTAGCAAAATCAGCTCACATTAGCTCAAATTATTTGAACATGTTAGTAATCCTTTGAATTTAAGATATGAAATATTTACGAATACTATTTTCAATTCTCATTTCTATTGTCATTGGGGAGAAAAGTTATAACGAAAAATGAGTGATCTGGAATAAACTACATGTGACTTGTTACTATACTCGTTTGATATCCACGAAGTCATTACATTAGATTGCAGAATCTGAATTACGCCCGTTGAAACACAGAGCGCATTATTGATTCGAACTGCTATCGATTTTCAATGGGATTCCGATTTGTTTTACTTTATCTCATCGCACCACTGTGG
Organism: Vollenhovia emeryi; assembly: GCF_000949405.1. Classification (NCBI taxonomy): domain Eukaryota; kingdom Metazoa; phylum Arthropoda; class Insecta; order Hymenoptera; family Formicidae; genus Vollenhovia; species Vollenhovia emeryi. The sequence continues at coordinate 469,752 of NW_011967225.1, read as the reverse complement.
ATTTATGTGTTTTACTTGCTTTTACGCAACATGCTTTTGTGATCCCGAATGCGAATCTGACAGAGCGAGGTCGAATACGAAGCCGGCACGTTTCGTTTTAATAAAACGCACGTGATGGGAACGCGAACGTTAATATTACGGCCTGGATGTTCGCAATGTAGAGATCTTCTCTTGATAACGGCCACAGACAGTCTTGTATTTTGTGGGGTTCTAAAAAAGAAACGTCCGAAGCGAATTCGCGGCAACTGTGCCGCCGTAAGGGCCGCCGTGGTCGTAAAGCCTATTATCAAAGTGCATAGGAAAGCACGTATTTGTATTATTCACAAAGGTAAATTTCTAGTCCCTTCAACAAGTTGGTCAGTTAGTTGATCGTGTTACAATTAGAAATCTCAATTTTGCACTTTGATATAATTTTACACGTACATGTAATTCTCACGATTTTTTTTTAATACAATACTTCAAATGTGCGAATTACTGGATTCAGCTTTTAACAGTTTTTACGTTTCATTAACTTTGCCCAACTGTCGTATCAATGTTTCTCGTAAGAAGACAATTTAATGAATATTTTTATGTAGTTCCTTTATTGAGGGCAATCGCTTCCTGTCTGAAATTAAATTTGAAATGTCAGAAACGTGACAGATTGTGGCAACAGTACGCTCAGTGCCGAGAAGATTAATCCAAGGTAATTTCACGTGAGATTACAAAGCGAAAAAGTAGTCGCGCTTTCGGAATGAATGAATGGTGGAATCTACATTCCGATGAATCGCGGCGTTGATTTAATGGACAGATCATTGAAAAACTCGTGTCGACTACGGTACAACGGTCCCATGGGTAGAAAGGCGTCGCAGGAAAAAAAAGAGGAATCGAGAGAACGAATCAGAAGGTCAGATGAGCTGTCAAATCAGCGTTCGCTGAAACAGCGCGTCGGACAATCGTGTGGCGAACGGCGATGAGAAGGATTTGGACTTCGGCATGAATACGCGGGGCGCCTTCCCTTTCAGAGCTGATTTTTCCCGTCATTCGAATTTTTTCCAATACCAACCGCACTAGTCCTGATCGCATTCGATACCGATTTAATCGAACACGATGTAACAGCGCGCAACCCTTCGGAACTCGCATAACTTGTTCGTTTTCTTCACATTCGTTTAACCCTTTGAAGCATACATTTTGCTATTGAACCATTTTTGTGAAACTTTGTATACAAGTCTTGTCTTCTTACGAGAAACATTGATACGATAGTTGGGCAAAGTTAATGAAACGTAAAAACTGTTAAAAGCTGAATCCAGTAATTCGCACATTTGAAGTATTGCATTAAAAAAAATCGTGAGAATTACATGTACGTGTAAAATTATATCAAAGTGCAAAATTGAGATTTCTAATTGTAACACGATCAACTAACTGACCAACTTGTCTTGGGGTCACTGATTACGAATCCGTTATTAGATTTTTATAATTCAAAATGGCGGAATTCAAAACTTAAAAGAATATCATCATTCAACTGTAATTCAACTGTGCTAAGAAACATTATTTAGATATAAATAGGACCCACGGAATCTAAATTCCAGTTGAAAATTCTTATAGAATATAAAAAATAGCGCGCGCGAAATGGCGGACGCAAAATTGAAATTTGATCATTTCTTAGAATTTACTCATTCTTAGCACTACCCAGGGCTAACGGCGCGGACGTGATGAGTCCCGAAATACCGTAATTAAATAAAAATGTTGAAGAACTTGAAAACTTAATAAATTCACGTACTTTGCATCCGCCATTTTGGGTCAGCCATTTTGAATTTTTTTATTGTTGATATATCAAAAAAATGCAAAAAATTCAACCTAAATGCGTTAACTAGAAATTAAATGGCCAGAAAGTAAAGAAGTTGAGATGGTAATGTGGATTATCACTATGCTTTAAAGGGTTAACTGTTACGGGTTGCAAGTTATTTTTCCGCAAATCTCGAACATTGAACAGAAGTCGCGATTGTGCGAAACTTGATTTGTCCGTGTTAGCATTATACTCGAAGCGGATGTCTCCTACTCGCGCAATCATTTCAGAGTATTGTTAGAACGCAAACATCTTGCATTGAAATCGCGCGCGGAACGTGCCCGACTTCGTATGAAGTCGTTCGTCATTGGGGAAATGAAAAATTCCAAACGAGACTCGTGTCGCACAGTGTAAAACTTCTTGCATATCTGTGGGCAGAGAATCTGCGGCGAATCGATGAAACTCGGTGGCTACCGAGACGTCACCGTAGAAAAATTTAGTTATTGCGATGGAGAACGTTGGCGCATTGTGTGTCGGCTCAACGAGAGATCTCGGCGGAAGACGATAGGAATTTTATCCTGTGAATAGGAAGGAACGCATGTTGCTTGTATCACAGGCTGACCGATAAAAATTGCCCTTTCTTTATCGCGACGGGCCCTTTACGCTAGTTTATGTAGTGTAACTTATTGTGTTAGCCGCGGACTGCTTCCCGATGGTTCCCCCGAGGCAGGCCAGCGCGCTGATGAACGATGGAAAAACTTTGCTCGACCTCAAATACTTTCCGATCGTCCTAACGCGTAATGGATGGAACGTTTTTGCCACCAAGTCTCATAGCCGAGAATTCGAGGCACTGGAACTTTCCAAGATTGGTCGATGCGAGAGAAAAGCTGTGCGCGAGAGCTTTTACGAGGCTGTCGCAAAAATTTTCGCTTTGAAACAATGGAAAACACGGATCTGTCAAAATGAATATGGCTGCGCGTTCTCGTTTCATCGAGTGTCGAGTGTATTTAATCGCGAACATGCGAAATACTTAAGTTACTTAAAGACAACAAAAAAACACGTTTCAAATAAAACGCAAGTCGAGTTTAATTTCCGTGAACTTTCAGCTTTAATCGTTTGATAATGTGCATCTGTGTGTATTCATACTTTTAGCTTCTTGCTTGAGCATATAATAACGAATGCAGGCACGAGTGCTATTACTGACGGGCTGTTAATTCTGCAGCTAGATTGACGCGGAGACGTGGAGATGCACGGCAAAAACTTTATTTGCAACGGCGGCTGTATTGCCGTTCTCAACTTCTTTCAACGCGGGCACCTATTGTCATCAGATATGAACTTTGAGCTTCGAGCTGTCTCGTCGTGTATGAGACATGGCGCAAAAAAAACCAAAAGAATAACGAAACAGCTGTTATTGTGTATCACCGCACCGCAGACTTTAATTAAGTAAAGAGTGTCGGGGTGATTTATAATTAAAATTTTCACCGTGAAAACGTTTTTCGTAATAACGTACTGTATATTGATATATTTCCGCTCATCATTATCTTTTTATAACGTAACGCGCTAATGTCATCAAGGTGATGCCATGCTATATTGACTGTTTCCTATTTGCTTTTTGTTTCAGGTAAGCAAAGTTGTGCTTAACGTTTTATTACATCGCGGACAAAAGCGAGTTTTATTTAGGTAAGTGCATTATTAATTAATCCGCGCAACAACGATTTAAACAGAAACTAGATCATTACGAATATGGTTAAAATGCTTATCGATCTATTTGTTTGCGAAATACTTATATATTCTTTTTTTATTAAACAAGCTAAATTAAATTTTCTACGAAGTACAGTTCCGAGGCTTGTGTTCCCATCACGTCTACTTTAACAATAAGTTATTGTAGCTCGCCTCAAATCGTTAACTTTTACGGTAAAGTGAATTTTAATTGGTTTCGCTGGTAATTGAAAGATTTGAATGTCCGGCTGTTGTACCTAGTAAAATATATCGCTATACGAAAGTCCGGCGTAGGACGCGCTGTTCAATTACGAAGTGACGCGGATTCGCTGATGTGAAAGAGAATTTCAATTAGACGTTAATGGACGATATGAGATTTTTGTTGCGTTAAAGCGGAACATCCGATTACTGGCTTACAAATCTGTCGTGCGCAACAATATTGTGCGCGTCATTCTCATCTGTCGAAAGATTTGGGGTAATATTCCAACAACATCATGGAGCTTGAGAATTTGCCGTGTCTGATTATATATATTATATATGAAATTAAGATTAAATGTTTTTACAAATGTGTTCGTTTGTCGTGAAATTTTATTTCAAAAGGGTGAATTCTTCACAAAATTCCTGTCGATGATAGTGAAAACATATATAATGAGTTATCGTTGTCTGTCCAATTTATTTATGAAAATTTCTTTGTCTATCTTAGATTTGATATCTTAGTTTATTTACACAAATTAAAAATTGATTATTTTAGCACACATCATTCCAGGAATGTTTTCGTTCATATCGATACGAGGTAAAATTCCGAAAAATTCGAAAAATTTCTTCCGATGCTTATTCCACATAATCGATTTCTGCATACTTTCATATTTTGTTTGCCTCCGGCGAAAATATACGCTACGTAAAACTTTTTACAACTATCCACATCAAACTCGCTTTCTTCACTACAATTCGTCCCTTTTAAGCTTAGTAGGAGAACGCGGGAGGGTGCTAGTGATAAGAGCCAAGCGGAAACTTAATTGAGTGAGATTTCGCAAAAGAAGCGACCCGGAGGATGTATCATTAAAGCACGCGTCTCTGCCCCCATTTGCCTCCTCACCCTTAACTCGGTAACCCATATTTCATAGCAGCACTTACTCTAGTCATTCTCCTTTCACAAAGCCACTCGTTCCGCACAAAAATACTCGCGAGTAAGCGAACCCACTATAGCCCAGAGTACTCACAGTCCTCACGAAGAATCGCGACATCGCGGTGCCCCTATCGCATTTATGTATACAGCTAAGCTGAAGGTATTCTCATTTGCACTCTCAGACACGTGTGTAATATATCAGAGAATAAAAGGAGCTTTTTCGTGAAGTCCGAAGTTAATCATTTTCAAGTCATCAGCCGATAATATATAAATTTAAAAAAATCGACAAAGAGTTTGTGTTTCTGAGATCAGCATAAATATCGCGCATTCTAAAATACACGCGTCGTCTAAATGATGAGCGATGACACGGCATACCTTCATATATGCACGTGTAAGCGTGAAACTTTTTACCAGATTGCGGGATAAAATAGAAGAGGCGAAAGAGTGAAAAGTGAGAATGAAATATTGTGACAAGCGTTCGGTTTCTTATGCCCGCCCCATTCTTTTCGCAGTTTTCCGTGTTGGCGAAGTTCTGTTTTCAGTTTCGCATTTTTGCGCCGAAGACGGCACTAACTTAGAAAAATTCGCGTATTTGTAAATTATAAGTTGCTTTCTTCATGGCAATACGAATTCTAAATTGCCAAATTTATTATTCTTTACAAATTCTGGAGCGTTCAATATATTTTACACAATGTACAAAGTATATTTTAATTAGAACGGTAAATATATCGCCAAGAGGTAAAGAGTAATAAACAAAGAAAACAATAGATATGTTGCTATAAATTCTTTGAAATATCTAATATGCAGTTATTACATGCAATGTCGGTTTATGAAGTTTTAATAACATTCGTTGTATTAACGCCACGAATAAATTTTATGTTCCTTTAAAAAAGGAAAAAGGTCTGAAAATCCAAATTGTACTCGATCCACGGATCTGCGGAAGAATAATATGATTTTCCTCGTACGAATATTAAAGACGAATATGAAAGATAGAAAACGGAATATAAGATGAAGCTCATAAGCGGTCTTCAAAGGCCGGATTGTTGTTCGTTCCTCATTTAGCGCTTCCTGCCTGTTGTGGTTAACGTGTGTCTACTAACGAACCTATTGTGGCATCTCGGTCAACGTTTGGGCCAGTAATCCCTTGTGTTGCTTGGAACTTTAATGGCGCTCCGTATGGGCGTAGAGAAATCCCTAAATACGTATTCTATCTTGAAGGATTCACTATACATACGTCCGATCGCGGCGTGTATAATTCGCGATGATATATCTACGATGAACTGTAATCGTAGGGAGCTCCACGGTACTTGCCGAGTACTCGGCGAGAGTGGCGATGAGTGGAACGAATCGCCTGAGAGTGCGCCGGCGGTAGAATTAATTACGACACGAATCGGTTATACCTACGACACCTGCGAGCCAAATTAGTTTGTAAATGGTGGATGATATACGATTCTGGTGTTTATTTTTGAAAATATCTCGCGGCAGTTTTATAATTTATAGACCGGGCAGATAAAGATTCAACTCGTAGTTAAAGCGAGATTTGTCATCCAAATTTTGCGACTTGGCCGATGGCTTTGCTGGCAACAAGATTTATAAATGCGTACTACTAGCGGTTTGTGGCGGATGAAACAATGAGACGGTAACATTGTACAGTATATATCCGAAAGCTATAAAGAACAAGCGGTGTAGTAGGTATGAATTTATCTTGAATCACGTGTATATATATTGCGTGTGTGTGTATGACACACATCTCGGTATTGCACTAGAATAAAGCAGTGGCACATCATTAGTCGTCTGCAGCTTTCAGAACCTTAAACCGCAAATCGTACCTCGCGAAAGTTATTATCGTTTCGGTCTCATCGAACTATATCATTACATTTTAAACTGTTAATTTGTATTTTTATTATCATTTCGGTTTCAATGAACTGCATCATTACATTTTAAACTGTTAATTTCTATTTTTCCCTGGCCTCTAGTTTTCGCGCTCATGGATTTCACGGGATTCGTTAACGTCGGGTAACTTATTTTTTTTTCCTTGTGATACGTCACTTTAAAAAATATCATCGAAAAATGTTTTTACTTGGGACAGCATATTATAAGAGACAGTACTTGATGATATTGATAAACAATGATGATTACTTTTTTATTTGAACTTGTACTTTATGGTACGGACTGCTCGTATGTTCTATAGCTTCAGCATCTCTACCTTTATGCCAAGCATATATAATAACGCGAACGGATTTTAAGCGATGCAATAGAAATGCGCTTTCGTTAATTTTGTACAACAAAATATCTCTCTTTCTATAAAATTACTATATCTTCCGGATTATTTCTCATAGAACGTGCGAGAAGAAAACATGATTATTTCTGGATTAGTTCTAGATTTCTATGTGGATTGATTCGATTGAGTTTCGCGTATCTTGCGCAAGCGGATTATATATCCAGTATATAAGCCCAGTGTCGTCTAACTGCGAAGTTTCCCTTCGTCGAGACGAGACTGGCCCGTCCTTTCTTCCTCTTCCTTCCTTCCTTCCTTTCTTCCTTCCGTCGGCACCCAGCTCGCTCGCCGACGGAGCGCTTTTATTATTTCGCTTTGTGCGCCGGGTTATAGCAAATGATTTATTTACCGGCAGCCACGGCATCGCTGCCTCATCGGAACTTCACGTAATCTCGTTCGACGGCCGCCTACCGGATCGAATAAGTTTCGGTATTCATACAAACCCGCCGTTTCCATTTGTATCCATCAGCTAGGAAGTAGTTACATCGGACACGGTATCCGTACGAGGAGAAATCACGATACGAGAAACATCGATAAAATATTATTTCATCAAATAATTTGCGAAAGTTTGGCGGTCAATAGCTAACGAACTTGCCTCGATTATCAAGTATGGTGTATACGACGATATATTGAAAGCCATTGTTATACGAGTGCTATTAATAAATGCTATTAACGAAGCAATCAAAGTGCAGTTGAATATCGTGATTAGAGATAACTTTATTCCGCAATATCAAAGTTTTGTTTAAATTTCTCAAACATTTCGCAGAGAAAGTATTAAGCGAATTTACTCTTCGCCTAATTGCTTGATCATTGAAGCAATTAATGGCGTCAAAAACATGTATAATAATTATTTATATACAGTACATAGTGGGACTGTTTAACTAGTAACGATGAACAGAAATATTCAATTAAACGGTATACGTATCGTAAATATGTGTTTAAAATTCGTGGCATTGAAGACAACACTAAAGAGGAACTTTTTCTCTCTGTCTTTTTCCTTGTTCAAGGTTTAATTTTTACTCGCTCAAACTTCGCAGATAATGAGACTTTGACGACATGCATTGATGCGAAGAGTTTGATGTCGTTAGAACAAGTTAAGATATCAATAACTTACATATATGTTCCTTCTCGAGACATAACTTACATCGACACCGCGAGGCAAGTTATGTCTGCAATCGATAAAAGCATAAAACACGGGGTGTATAAAATATATAGAAAACTTATATCAATACTTTACGTGATGAAAATTCACCATTGATGATTTTCGGGTTTGAAGACAATTTTACTATATTTAATTAAGAGCCGATATAAATTTTTCTTTCTTTAATGTTTCTTATTTTATTTACTTTATTTTTATTAAATTTTAATTATGATTAATCCATTAGAGTAAAAATAAACGGTAATTATTTAGATTAACACACCCACCT
>NW_011967225.1:414466-461251 GCF_000949405.1 Vollenhovia emeryi | reverse complement strand
TAAACTGCAGTTATATAAACAGGAAAATTTTATTTTGTTACGTTCTTCATTTTTATGTAACAGTTACGTTGTTTTTTTTTTCTATATAAAATTGCTTTACAGAGAGTAAAAAACATTTTTTTTCTATAGTGGGAAAATATATAACTTTATTTAAATTTGCAAATCTTGGTTCGTCACCGACTTTTAGATAAAAAAAACGCATGCAACTCATTATTGTATTATTACATACACTTTATATTATTCAGTAGTTTAAACGGATTTTTCTGGACGGTTACTGGACAACTTAATTTAGGAAATTCAACAGCATGTAGTTGTTCTTTACTAGTCCAATGTCGATAGTACTGTAGCGTGTGTGTTAGCAGTTGTCATAACGTTAATATATAAAAATTATTTCACGATAGTCTTGTTTCAGTTTTTTAATATTTAATTGTACAAAATAACGATTGATAGTTTTGCTGTTGTGTGCAATAGAAAATTGATCGTGTTTATTTCTGCACAGTAAAAGTAGATAACACTTAAAATCAATCCGTTTTTCGATTATCGCCACATAAAATTGTCCATTTTACCACTTTATAGGATTATGAAAAGAATGCAATTTTAATCTTTACCTTTTAATCACAGACTTGCGCGTAAAGATTTTATTCCCCGTCTCTAGTATCTTCAGCATCTTAGATACTTATCTAGTCGGAATTGTCGCGGTAAGGTGGTCATCGACGCCTACATTTACTTCCGTATTCTTCTCGTCTGAAGTTGCACATACTTAAAGCGTGAAAAAGAATTTGATCAAGCGTTGATGCAAGCAATAACACGCAGGCACTGCCTGAAAGTAAGGAGAGACACTCTAAATGACATACAGAAAACTGCTGTTGCAGTTTTCCTGCGTCGACTATTGTTCTGAGAAAAATATTAAATATTAAAACGGAAGAAACTGTGTTTCAGACATAGTTTATGTAAGATTCGGAAATATGAAACAATCTTTAAGCCTGTAATGGAAAAGTCTGAAATAAAAATAGATTACACATATAAACAGGAATTAAACTATTATATAATAATAGAAATGTATGAAACTGGGGGGCTTTATAGACCTACAAAAATTTAATATTTTGAACTCGACCGCTTCTGTCTTTTCTGTTCTAATAAATTTTTGATGTTGCAATTTATATAATAAGTTCTCTTACGATGTATATAGGTTGCTTAACGTAAACAATTTAATTATTAGGAATCCAATTATTTGCCATGTTATTGAGAATATTGGATTTATCACATTATATTCTTGTTCTTCTTGTAACTTTTGGTCTCCTCACCTTTTTGGCTCAAGAAAAATATGAGCAAAAATCATTACCGTTATCACAATCGATCTGCATGCGCTTCCGTCACATTTGCAGAGGTCGCTACAGCTAGATCATGAAAAGGAAACTCAGTCGCCGCACGCCGTTCGCATTACATAGCTCTTTGTAGATAAACTATGTATATATGAGATAGAAAACTGCGAGACAGACGATGAATGCATATTGTGCTTCATGGCATTTTCGGAGAGGTAGCAGTCTCGTCTATTATCTCGACCGATTTTTTCTTCATACTCTTATCTTCGAAAAAGATATCACGGAGGGACAGAAATATCAGTAAACTTAGTCGTATTTTCCTTTAATTGTTTAAAATCGTATTTCCTCTTAGTCATTTAATTCGCGTGTCTATTGGAAATGACTTTTAAATTGATCACGCCAATCGCTTTCGACTCAGCGGCGCTTGAAATTTTTACCGCACAGAAATTGTCTTCGCCCTCCGGATATTGTCATTGTTCCGCGCGTTTTCGTAGTCAACACTTCGCTTCTCGTCCTGTCCGGCGAAGGAGGACTCTAATGGTCGACGTATGCTGTATGCATTACGGAAACAGTAAGAGCGAGGTAAAGCTGAAGGATAAACGGAGATGGTAGTAAGAAAAACAGTTGGGTATGTACGAGGAATAGAAGCGACGCCGAGAAACTATACATATAGTGAATTTTCTGCGAATATCAGTGAACGTCGTCCTTGCGCGAGATAAAGATCCCATTTTGCTTCTTTCACTCTTTCATTTTCTCTTTGCTACTTTTTCATATTATTATTATGTTTCCCCGTACAGGTATATGTTGGGGATGGTTGTTCATCCTTCATACAAAGTTCGCGCGATATTTTACAACGGTTCTATCTGTCGTGGCAAAGTTATTCTCGACACGTTTAATTGATGGAATATTGTGCGAAGAGCATTTCCTATCACATTTTACTACATCACGTTGCAGCTAGAGGAAGTTAAGCGTGTATCTAATTTGGTGCACGTATTATTTGATTCGATTTATAAAATTATAAATTAACCGGACCGACGTACCGGCGAACACATCCACAAATTCGCAGCGAAAGGGACATAGTGGAAAGATGTGTCCTCAATGCGTTTCCTGAAAAGGTAAACATGGTTTCCCTCCTTCTCGCCTCTACCTTCCGTTTCTCTTGCCTCCTTTCTTCTGTCCATCTTCCCTATCCCTTTGCCAAACGTACAGCGAGCTGGCAGCATCCTTCGGAGAGAAATGGGAACATCATCGTTCGCCGTCGTCGTCGCTGTTGTCGGTGCGGAGGCGGCGGAGGACACGAGAAAGCGGCGGGAGGGAGCTGCAGGACTGCGCCGATGTTCCTGGGGGAGAGTATAGCGGTAGATGAGAGCGGGAGAGCCGGGTGGAACGGAGATGGACGGGGAGGACGAGATGAGGCGGAGGAGGCGACGTCGGGAGTAGTAGTCGGTCGTGCGGCGCAGGCGTGCGCCTCGTCGCGGCTCGAATCCCGCCGTATTCCAAAGAGGAGCACGCCACTCCGCCCCCGGCACGGCAGCCACGCGTCAGTCTCACCCGACTGACCTCCTGTCCCTAACTTCCCTCTTCGATTCCTGACCCGCGCACATTGAACTCACGCGTTCGCCGGTAGGAAGTACCACGCGTCCGGCTCGTTTCGCTCGCAAGAGGCTCGGCGACGGCAAGTGTGCCCAAGGCTGGAGTATGGTATTCAGCACCGATCCGCGAACGATAGACACTGTCGGTCGGGAAAGTTTGAGGACGACGAGACGTCGTTGCATCCCGGCCGGCTGTCATCTGGACTAAGAGCTTCGGAGAAGACTTTGAGAAGATCGGGGAATGTATACTTAAAAGTGAACGAAATCGTGCGCTGGTGAGCCGGAAGAATAACCGCAAGAATGACAGTGAGAAGAATTAGAAAGACGCTCAAGAATTGGAAGAGATCGAGGAAGGTGAATGATGTCTGTTTGATCGCGATTCGGGGAGTACAATAGTTGTGCGAAATCCGTGGTAGTTGAAATAAATACCTGTCGGTAAGCGAAGACGACCGGCCTATTGTTATGATAATAGAAATTCTATTTGTTTATTTTCAAATTATTAAAATTTTTAAATACAGTTCATCGTATTGATCTCACTTCGATACCTTTAAACATCACAAAATTCGGGTAGTGGATAGTGTACAGTGCACGCGTGATGAAAATCATCTCTGGTGATGTAAACTGACGGAGGAATAATTTAGTGAAGATCGGGCGTTGACGAAGCTTGTAGTGTTCCTCGTGTAAACAGGTTAAAGCTGATGTCTGATTAAAATCTTAATACAGTTTAAACAACCGGCCACGTGTCCAGACATACGTTTGCGTCTTTCATCAAACGTTGAAGATTCTGAACTGAAATAATGATCAAGAATACTGGGCCACTGGACAGAAGAATAATTTCACTGAGTAACATGAAGAGTAATCGCGATATAATCGTCAATAAAAGTTATAGCGTCCATAGTTGATTTGAAATATATTTATAGAAAATTTAGTGAATATCGTCATTTCTAGTGAATATATCGAAATTTACCGGTCACGTGAAGAAATCGTGACGCCATTGATGGTCAATGTCACAACGGCTTGAAGATTTGGTTGGAACATAATTATTGTGAAAACGATGAGTTTTTTGGAAGGCAAATATTTGGCTATTGATATCCAGAGCCAACGTAAAGACGGCAATGAGTTATTTTAACCGACGATACAACGGAATAGCTGTTGTTAATAACCAAACTCGAGACGCACGTGATTTACATACATTTATACACGTGCATTCAGATCAGCGTAGAAAGACGATTGTCTGTAACTTCGAAATATTATTTGAATTGTTATATCCAGTGACTGAAATTTAAATGGCCTAGAAAACGACGCGGCAAACGAACAAATCCGTGTCATTGGTTCGCAAAATATTGAACTTTGCATCGAATTATCAGCGACCTACACAATCGTGAACACACAATGGAAATCTAAATACAGAGACTTGTGGAATCCGGTACAATATCATGCGGATGAACGTAAACTTAAATTGATCAGAAAGACAAAATTTATCGATTTTCTCACACAACCAAGTGTCACGCATTAAATGCTCTTGAGTAGTTTTGTGCCAAAACGAACGATTAATTTTTGAAACAGTTTTGTGTATTGAGGAAGAGTTCTTTTCATTTGACTATACCTTCGACATTGAAATATTGCGAGGTAGATACTTTTGACATGAGAATTTTGCGCTTAAACAGAGATCAATAGACTCACAACACATTGAAAGTACTCGCACAGTTGCAATCGATCAAGGCGATGTTCGCGAGCTCGGACACCTGATCGGCTGTGTCCTTGCGCCGATAAAACCAAATGGGCGAGCCGAAGCCCGCCGTCTCTCCGCAGCCCAACGGCGGAGTGAAGCAGAAACCGACGAGTCTCAACCTCGCGCCGGGCCCCGGCTTCTATCGCAATGTGAACGGACGCGCGAGTCTGAATGATCGTCATCTACAGCACGTCACCGCTCTCATCAGCGGTGGACGCACCGCACACGTCAACAAGTCCGCCTCGCCAAATTCTGCTGTCGCAATCAACAACTCCGAGCCCGGTGGCGGCGGTTCAGCAACTACCGTCCAACTACCAGCGTTACCAACAGTACCACCATTATCAGCAATACCCTCAGCGTGGTCGTTGTCTGCAGAACTTGAAAATCTGCTGGAACCCCCGCCCCCACCGGCCCCAACACACCCCTCCCCCTCAAATCGAGCAAGCTCCGTCAACGAACATCAGCAGCATCAGAACGAGCAGCAGCACAACAATCTGCGATCGTCCCCGATCAATCAGCTGCCCACCCGTAGCCCGAGTCACAATGGTCACGGATTCCCCCTCTACACACCACCTGCCCCGATACCAGCATCCGGCGCAAATAAAGTTCGCTCTACACCCAACGGGCTACCACACCCAGCAGCACCGAGGCGTCCTCATAGTATTGCCGCTCCACCATTCCACAGTGTCCAACATCCCCTTGGTCAACTCGGTGGTAGAGCAGCCGCAGCGGCACCACTATCATCAGCAGCACCAGCACCAGGAGCAACAACACCGTCAGCGTGGGGTGGCCCAGGTGTTACACCAAATGCAACCGCATGCGGTGTACCAGGAGTGGTACAACGGCGTGCCCATTCGGTCGCCGGTACTCCAGTATCTCTACCCACCGGCAACAACAATGGCGGCGTCAATGGCGGCGTCAACGGTCAACAGGAACCAAGGAGTAACGGTCCAACAGCCGGCGGCATCGGCGGCGGCGGCGGCAGCGGCGGCGGCGGCGGCGGCGTCGTGGTATCCGCGACTCGCAGCGCTATACCACCCCAGTCTTTATGGAACGGCCAACAACCCTTACCTAGGCGGCCTCACAGCATCGCCTCAACACCCGTTACAGCTGCAACAGGTCTGCCTCCAGCTACAACAGCAACACCAACAAGCGTATCCACGTCCGCTCGCACACCAGGGGAGCCTATACAATGGGGTGCCTCCGGGTTGGTTCTACATCAACCCGTACCTCGTAGAGCGTACGCCTCGACCATGCCACATCCCCAGCCACCCACGCCCACGTCACAAGGGCCCGGTTTGAGTATCCTGACTAATCCTGGAAACTCGAACACCTGGACACTGGGCGCCGCCCTCCGACCCAGACCTCACAGCATCGCTACGACACCGCAGGGGGCACCGATACCGCCCGCGTCGCCCTCAGATTCCGGGTATCGGTCGTTACCCTCAGCCGCTAGCGATTATCAGATCCTTAAATCGCCCTCGAAATCTCAACAACAGAACCAACAGCAGCAGCAGCAGCAACAGAATCAGAGTGCCGTGCGACGACTGTCTCTGCCGTCAGCTCAGACGTTGCTACGCACATCCGCCCCGCGACCTAGCCCCACATTTCACGGCCTCCCCTTCCGGCCGTTTACGTGCGGTGTTTCGCCGAATGGTAATCCGATCTTCCTCGGCTGCACACATCTTCACAATAGCAACTCCAGCAGTGGAAGTACCGGTACGAGGACTTCCACGCCGGCAACGAGCCCGGCGACGCCGCTCACCACGTCGCAGGCGATACAGCAGCTATTGGCGCAGCCGAGGAACGGTTTCAAGATCATGGACGATAAGGTGTCCTTGTTCATAGAGATTCTCGACACACAAGAAAGATTTGCTAAGGTCAGTGTCGATCGGCGTTGCATGTGTTTTATCGACATAATTTTCTTATTACAATGCTGCAAGTTGTTGCTAGTAAACTCACATTGTCACGAATTTATTTCCGTTTCGAGAGAGAATCCCGTGTTTTCGGATTAATCGTTGAGTGGAACAGTTACGCAGTCATCTTTTTTTGAAACATTTGTATTAATATAAAACTAGCCTTCTCTTTATTGCCGTGTATTATTTCGTGACATAATCTTTTGAACAATTGTTCGCAAAAGAGTTTCTTTTATGATCGTTGTATGTTTTTAACTCTAATGCATGATCTTAAGTTTTCGGTAAGATACATAGGATTGTATATCAAAATAGAATTTATCCAAGAATCTTTTATGAGGGTTTTCTTGGCAAATTGGCCGATGAATCGATTTTCTCGATGTAAGAGCTATCGACCTATCCAGTGGTTTATTGAATTTGGAAGCGATTTGATGCCTAAGTCAAGTTTGCGCTTTAAATCGATAATGTGCGCTGCTCGGCGATGAGGAAAGATTCTATCTTAGGATCTCTCGATGGAAGGTCATACATAAATTTGGGAACTGAAAAATATATATGATGCGAGACGCTTCTTACTCTTCACTTGCATGAACGATCGATCGAAAAACGTTGTATACATATAGGCAGGTAGATAGGCAAGGTAGTCAAACCGCAACTTCACGTTTCACAGGAACTTTATGATTCGGCGCCGCCATCTTGCAATATTATTTATATGCAAACGCGTAAAGGGGTGGAAGGGTGCATCGTGTTATATATTGGGAGTTTCAGATCCGATTTACCACCACTTCCGGTGCGACGAATGTGCATGCGCGCGCATCTTGCATAATGCATGGGAGATGGGGATGTTAACTCGAAAACTCCATTCGCGTCGGAGATGGGCGTCACTTGCGAAATGACCGTTACAAATTTTTTAAAGCGAAACCTCCCGTAAGAACTTTGTACTTTGCGAATTGGAGCTTCGGACTTTAAGTTAACAGGACTTGTTTGTTACACATTGTGGCATTTATGAGGAATGAGGTTGGACAGTCATGAAATACATAGTAAATTGTATGTTTCTTCTACGATCTTTTCATTTTTCGGTTTTAACCATAGGCGCGAGATAAATCGGTTGTGTAAGAAAATAACAATGGTTACATAAAGAATTATTATATGGCGACGATCATGCGGAAGACGTACATCTTTCTTCGGAACGCGAGAATGTTATTTTCGCAGCGCATGCGGGATTGTATTATTTTCACGGTGCACGAAACTGTCGTGCAAACTATTTTACACTAAATTGCTGCTGCAAGAGAGTCCTGAGAAATTGTTCCGGCCACTCGGTTAATTCCTCAAATGCTTTTGTGACACTTTTCAAGACCAGAAAGTAGTTTTCATTGCAGTTTCCATTGTGCGCATTCTTTTGCTGCCCTCGCTGGTTTTTAATTTGCGTTTAACCGTTACCTTAGAAAATGAGTTCTCTCATATAAATACGGAATCGATAGTCCCCTCTTTCGTTTACGAGTCCGTCGGACCAATAGGTGATAAAGAAAACGCGCAGTTATAGGCAATTTATTTTTGCTGGCAAACGTTTTTCTCTCAAGAAGTGACATATCTTTCGTTTTGATAATAATCTCTAAATTCCGACTATTACTTTGCAATAACAGTGTTTTTTAGTTAATATGAACTTTACTCTTTAAGAAAATTTTGATAGCGCAATTAGAATGCAACTCTTCAATTTTTCTAATATTCTAAAATATTTAAAACATGGTCTATACACATGTATTCTGGTATAAAAGAAGTACACAGGCGTATAAAGTACCTCGTAATTTATGTGGGAAGGTCAGTGTTTCGTCGCGACTCGTCTCGAGGAATCAATTTTTGCGGTCGCGTTGTCGCGGAGCTTTTTGGATGAACCCGCTTCTTACTGAAAATAACGGGTATGTGGCAAAGGATTAAATTCCGCGGAAATTGATGGCGGCGCTAAGATTAAGCTACGACCTCTGGTAATTCCGAGAGATTCCTCTCATTCAACCGCCCATTTCCACCCTTTTCCTTCCGAGTGCTTGCACCACTGTTTGCAAGTCGTTCCAAAGGACACACGCCGCGTCATTATACGTACAGCTTTCTCACCCTCCAACTATGCGTCTCTCTCGACTCCTTGTCGACGACGACGTCGCCGGATTGGAGGGATGGCGGATGCGGAAGAGCGATCTCTTCCCGGTAGTTTCCTGCCTTCTCACATCGACGTCCGAGATACACAGATGGTGTATTCTGAATACACGTTGGGGTTATCCAATGGCATATTAGTTTCCAAGTTGACGAGGCTGCTTAATTGGAGTCTTAATATCGTGACTCAAAGCGCGAGCAAATGAACGTTGAGTCTGTCGCGCAGGATCCACTGATTGCGCCGACACGACTAATGTATACGTATATGTGCGACTACTATCTCGCCGATGAATGTAAATGAGATCTACTACCAAGAACACTCGACGAATAGTGAGTTTTTGGTCGGGTCTCGCCTAACGTCTCTTAATGAATGAACGACGACGTTGTGGTAGGCCATGACTCGAAGTGCGTGATTAGCAACCACAGGGGCGTCGTGTGCTGCTGCCTCTCTTTGAATGAGAATACGTATATTTCTCGCGATGTGATGTGCTTTGTGATAATTGCGGATGATGCTTTTGCATTTACATTTGTGAACGGATATTTAGTGAAAAGAAATTGTATTACAATTTCGATGTCAATTTTAAATCGGTTATTTCATTGCAAAATTATTATGTTATATTTATTAATATTTGACAATGATTATTAATACCGTTATTTTTTTTATATTTATTACAAATTATTGAATTTATATATTGCTTATTGTTTTCTTCTCTTGTAAAATTTGAGAGCACATCAGATTCGTTTTTTCTTTTAAATTAATTGGGGGCAAACGATTCTTGTATTTATATATCATCAAATTTATACAAACTGGATGCTTTATAATTTTTTATATTAAAATGTTATCCAAACAATCGAGCATAAGATTTTACTGAAAGAAGTAAAGGAGACAATAATATTAATTAGACAAATTTTCAATACTTATTGAATTAAAAAAGTGCGTATTGTGCACTACGTGATTTAGAAGAAAAAATACACATGCGTTTGTACTTATCTTATACCGTACATTGAGGGACAAAATCCAAGACAAATATATTTCAGGATTATTTTTGACATGAGAATATAACGGAAATTAGCGATTTCAACCGCGGCAATGTTGCGCCTAACGCGAACTTTAATTTCGTTGATATCCACTGGGCGTATTTGCCCTTTGCTTGTTTAGCGCATTCCATCGGTTTCGATTTCCCGTAATTGGCATGTGAAAATTTCGATCCGACGTACCGATAATACTTTGCCGGACACGGAATCACGCTGACCCCGGGTAATGGAAAATTCCAGGAAAATTTCTGTCCATGCCGCAGCGTAGTCGAAAAGCGCGAATCGAAAAGCAAGGCAGCGTCTGCTATGACGCTCACCTCTTTCTGGTGCGGCTTGTGCGCGATGTTAACGGTTTAGAATTAGAAACTATTTCGTTCCTTTTCGCTTTTGTTATTACAGAATCTAGAGTTCTGTTTTACTCGCGGTTAATGAGAACCAATGGAAGAGATCATTTTAGGTGATGTTTCGCTGCTGAAAGAGCTTCGAGTTATTAAATACCACGTTTAGAGAGAAATCTAAATATTTAACAGCGCAAACTAATTTTATTATCATGACAAAAGAGATAACAAAAATATATGTTTTACATGACGCTGTTGCCTACAAAAGTTATTTCGAAGATGAAATACGACTAGACTGGAAGAGAATGTCGGAAAGTTAAAGCAATTTAAGTTTAACTCGCAAAAGTGGCGCTAAAAATTGAGAATGCAATGTCTTGAAATATTCTCGTTGTTATGCATTTCTGTATCTAAATATGTATATATCTCGGCCGCGTAGTTGGATTAACGGGGCAGCTCGCGAAATGGCGAAAAACTTCACGAATACACTGAAGCGCACATCATAACTTTCAACGGAATGAGCTTTTAAAAATATTTCATCGCGACACTTCCGTAAAGTGTTTTAGCGCATATTTTTTACGAGTTTTGTTGGTTGCATCACTCGTTTTCCCTATAATCGAATATCGGAAATCGTAATGGATTATACGAGTATATTAGAAATGGGGCATAAGAAATTACCTTCTAAGTAATGATTTTGTGACGTGGGAGAATGAAAATTAGATTATCGTTCGAATCAATATGCGGACCTGATTTGCCTAATACGAACTGCAACTGCCAGCGCAGAGAAACGTGACGCTCCTAAGGAAATGTCTACCAGGAAAGCGGACATAGAGGAAATTAGCAGTCATGACTAGCTGATGTATCTTTCATCTAGATATAGCATTGCGCGGAAATATACAGAAAGTGCCAGAACCACCGGACGTCTTTTTAATCGCGGAAGAAGCTGCGGCTAAAGATCTAGCTAATCCACAGACGGTCTTCCTTTATTAAAAGTGTAATAGGAAAATCGTATTTTATTGCATTGCCAATTTCAGATATTTTCAGAACAGAATTTAAATTAAAATTTGATTTACATTTTTCGCTAATTAAACAAATGTCTTCGCAGTTTCGCTTTCTACGCATAAATGTCGTTGCCTTTGCAATTTCGTAAAAACACTCAAGGTATGATCGTTCAGTTTACTGGATTTTCGCCGTGAATTTTAATGGAAATGTTGCAGTCGTGGATACTAGAGCGAAGGACGAAAGAGAGAAACGCGCGCGCGCGAAAAAGAGAGACAGTGCGCGCAAGCATATTTTACTCGCGTATCCAAGCACGTCATTCGTAAACTAAGCCAATATAATCGCTAAACTCGAACGGAAGGAAGAAACTTCCTGACAAAGGCCTATATTCCGCGTGCCCTTCGCCGCGCCGTGGCGTCGCTTCGATGGACCATCCTGCACGCGCTAAGCTCAGGCCGGTAGCACAATAGATTCCATCCCGGAGGAGCGTCGCCCGAGACAACTTCTTAAAGCCGCGCCGGTGACGTCTAAACTTCGGACACATTTTACCCTGGGCTCGTCCCATTAGCGTAAACTTGCAGTGGCGTACGACACTATATCATTACGATGTAACTGCCAACGGGGACTCTAGTTTGGTTCCGCCGGCGAGAAGACTGTTACGATAAATCCATCACCGCAGGGATACAACGTTCCGTTTAAAACCTTAGCCGCGTACTGCTATCCTTAGCTGTACCGTTTAGTCCTACTTCGCCTCCTTATAGCGTGACACTTGTCAAGAACAGATGGAAAGAGGGTTCTCGAGATCTCACTAGAATCGTTACACTCGCAGTCCTTACACATCGTCGGTTTAACAATGGCCGTGATTTCGATTGGCGAGATCCCTTGATACTGCACAAAGAAAGAAAAACTCACGCAATAGGGAGAGCGGAGATGTTCTACATTAAGGAAACAAACGCGACTATAAACCTACAGAAAGATGCGGAGCATTTAAACGTGATATATGATAGCTTAATACATTATTTTAAGTAGTAGTTTTACATGTTTGACTTAATCAACATCTTCATTTTAATTTATATTTTTATTTTACCTATTGAACATTTACTATTTATTCTTGTTTTATCCTTCTGACTTCGACTTCGTTTTTATGGTTATTTATTTATTGTTATGTTCTCCGTATCTCCTTTACACCACTTTAGACTTCAGTCCTACTGTGGTCATACACATTCTTTCGTTCTCACTAGAATGTGTTTTGCCTTATTGAATCTCTCTCTATAAATTTATGTCATTTGAAACAACCAACAATAGTGATTTATTTTAAACACGGCTCCTTTTTATTAAAATGCTATTAAGGTGTAATTTAGTTATTATTTATAGAATATGTATTATAAATGAAAAATGATCGGTGATTCACACACAGTCACATTATTGATGACATTTATTTGGATTTGATCCTTGCAGCTTCGTGAGAAATGTAGGGCAGTGGTACGAATCGAAGGCTATTTTCGACTTCATTATCGACATTATTTGATATCTCGACAACTCTCTAAAGGCCGGCCACTTCGAATCTCACGACTGAGTATTCGCGGAAAGTACCATCGGATATTGTAATATTTATGCCGCGGAGTGACAAAGACGCAGAAAGTTTCGCATAAACTGACATCTCAAAAGGAAACATCCGTTCGTATTACGAGGGCCTTCATGAATTTTATCCGCTCGTAAAACAATTACGCGAGCTCGGTACTTCGCTTTAATTCCCGTCCATTGTCGCCGGGGGTCGAGTGAAAAATAAAAAAGCCTCCCCATCTCCACCTTTTATCCTTGTTGCACTCGTTGTGCACCCCCTCCTTTCTCTGCGCTGACTAACTTGATATAAGCGACGTGTATGCTTGAGTGGCGTGCCTTGGTTTCGTATCTTTATCCCGAAAATCTGCGTGCGACTTGTATGTATTTGGGAGTTTAGAAATTAATTCTTGTTGAGAAACAGAGGCTGCTAATTTACATCAACAACAAGCATTCCATACTGTGCGGGAAAACGGGAAACACTCTTCCCTTCATTTATGCGCGCGCTTACGTATCATCGTAGTGTGCTCGGTATTGGATTATCACTGTTGCAGTACCACGTTCCGACAAATAATCACTTTATGTCCGCCAGGATATTCCGCAGATTTTGTAATGGATTATTGTAATTAATGCCATTACACTGTAACAGTTTGAAACTTGGGACACGGCAACGTTACACCGCAGCTGTCTCTCCACGTACAGCTGCGCTATAGCGACGCGGGAACTTGGCGTTTTCTTTTTACGTTCCCTACAAGTAGGACTTGGACTAAACTTTGTTGGCTCTTAATAAACACTAGCAAGCCGAGTTTTGCAAATTAAAACCCGCGCGTTGGAAGCGAGCGCAGCCTTTCCCGGCGACGGCCGCGCGCATTATGATTTTATCGCGGGATCGTAAAAAATTACCCGATCGTCGCGTTTTATCGGAGCGGTTAAACGAACGACTGTTCGATATAACTTTTGTCACGTCATGGCGCACCGGAAATGACGCTTTTTCACAAACGCACAGAACGCCGTAATAAATTTCGACGGGGGCGGCACGTGCGCCCCGTTGTCCGATCCGGCCGTAAAATTCGGCAAATCGCGCGGATATTCGCGCGCGCGACCGCACCGTCGGGGAAGTCAGCCGTTATTTCGGCGGATTTTGTTCGCTCGTAAAGTGATTATGCAAAACGTAGTCGCGCCCGCGGGTTGCCGTGAGCTCGCGAAGGGCGTTTTAATTTGGTGGCATTGTCGGGTCCTGGGACTCGGGTGAAAATTAAAAGCTTATCTCGCACGGCCTAGCGTATTTCCTCCCCCGCCTAGCACGTTCTCGCCGTTGCAGCCTCGCATTGTCTACCGTCGGAATTATTATCAACAACGGTCGGTGTACACGTCGACGACGACGTTGCAAATAGTGATTGTTTGAACGTTGATTCCGTCCCATTGTCTGCTCGTCAAGTCCTTTTCTTCGTCAGCTCGGACCTTCTTCTTGCTGTTCCTGCCGTAGTTTCTTCGTAGTGACGTTGTTATTAAAGGGAAAACTGTTTCTGTTGCATTGTCTTTCGTCTTTCTATGGGATCCTGTTAACGAAAATGCAAACGTTCTTGAAAGGCTTTCTTTCAACGAAGATGCAACAGCTTCGAAAGTTACTTTTTATTTCGTAATTTAGAACATTTAAGAGCAAATGCGCAATTTTTGTTTCAATGCCGATATGAGTCGCCGTGCGAAAATTGCATATTTATTTCGACTCCCGACTACGGAGATAAAATCACGCGGAGTGTTAAAATTACAATTTGCGCGGGCAAGCGATCTAGGGATATTAATTTTACAATTTTTAGCTCATTGTTTTGTTAGAGGAGGTAACACGTATATTAAACATCGCGCCGCTGCTGCCACAATTTCCGTTCCGTTCAATAATTCAAGGATATTTATGCAACAACGAGCTGCGCGTTATGCTCGGCATGCTTGATATAATGGTTGTCCCTTTTCGCCTCGAACTACCGCTGTCGAGCGTAGAAACAAGCTCGTCAGATTCAAAGACGAAGAGCAGGGCGCGCCGCGCCGTCGTAGGTGGGAGTTATTTAGAAACTCGCAGAGCAGCGCGATGCTGCACGAGGTGTACATGTCCCGCGATACTAATGTCCACACCGAGTCCGGCCGGCGCCGATTAATTATGGCACATTAATTATGAGATGTGTCCAATACGCGCATAAAGTAACAGGGTCGTGGCGTCACACGTCGTGCCACGCAACGCACGCACGCACGCACGCACACCGAGCGCCCCAGGACGGCGAGTGCGCGCGCCGGGGGTGAGAAGAGCCGGGGTGCCGTTCGGCCCCGTATGTCGTTACCGGCGCGCGAGAAGGGCCCTTTTAATATGAATTGCGTATTAATAACGAACTAACTAGGCGCGAGAGTGTGCCGTCGGTTATTATTATTTATCAGAGTGATTAATTTCAGCCGCCGTGTTGCGGTGCGCCGCACCCGCGTTATCGCCTGCACGTCGGCCGCGACGCGCGCTCGGAAATTGCGCGCTCGGGGCTGCGTTTCGGCGAACGTGCCGAAAACTGAACGCCCCGGCGATTTCTTTCCTTGCGCGTCGCGATTCCTATACGCCGGACTTTTCCGTTGATACTTTTACACGTACGGTTGTAATAAATTAATTGTAAAGTCGATTGAAAGAGAGAGAGAGGGAGAGAAAAGGAAAGAAAGCGTTTCTGTAAGCACGCGAGATAAACCTCGTAAAATAAATAAGGCAAGCGCCGCAATTTTGTTGCCATGTATAAATGTAGAAATCGCTTTCGTTTATATGCAATGGAACAACCCTCCGGCAAATGAGATTTATCTCCTTTTTCCTCTCTTTTTTTTCCCAATTTTGTGCGTGCACGTTGTAGCGTATCTGTTGACGTGCCTCTCGCCGCTGAATGATAGTTTAGCAACGGGACGACCGCTGTTTACAATCACCCTCGACGTATCTGTCACGGTTGTGATATGATTAATTCTCGTAAAAAAATCTGCCTCCATCAAGTACCAGTCTATTGCACTATAACATTTATTGTCTCGATTTGTCTCTAAATTATCTGGCGAGCGCTCAATACACGTGCAGGTTGCACGCAGTGCTGGATTAATGGTAGAACACAGGCGAAGTTTTAAAAAGACTTAAAAATTAAAACCTTACAACCTCGCCGGTTTAAAAGCTTTCAGATACGCTTCTTTTTTTTTACTTTACTGGTACGTAGTTACAATAATTCAATCAGCGTCGCGTTACAAAGTGTTACACGATTGCAGATTGTATTACAATCGGTGTTACAGTTTTCCTTATTTTAATTATTCGGTGTTAATTTGAAGCGAGAGTTTCGTCAGATCCATCGTAAGTCTCGATATTTCTAAATTTATCCGAGCCTTTTAGGCGCGTTAACTGTGCGGAGATCTAATGGTAAGATTGCTCGATTGCTTTTGTTTGTTAAGAATAACAAGCGAACCGGCTTGCGGCTCCCTTAAATAACGGTTATCAGTGGGATTAATGGCGCGGCGCTATCGTTTTTCCGGTATTCCGATAATAGGTGGAACGCGCGTTGGCCGAGCGCGCGGAGCATAGCGAAATTATCGATACATCGAGTCGCCCGATGTAGGTGGGAAGTTATGAGTTAGTGCATAAAGCAGCGCATATTTTATCCGAAGGAATCGATACAGCCGATTCTTGCTGGTAAAGCCGACCCCGGAATATCCCGGCTCGAAATTTAAGCAACGATAATTAAGCGCGAATATAATTAAATTCATCTTTTTTTTTGTTTCGTCTCATCTTCCGCGAGATATCCCGAAACAAGCCGTGAAATGGACATTGCAACGACGTATTTTATAACAGAATGCGGTACGTTCCTTTCGCGACGGAAATGTCTGCCGCGGGTGAAAGAAAGAGTTTCGGGCTATTTCGCGTTCGAAAATGGCCGATAGGGAGACGTGACTAACGGCTTCGCGGATTATACGCGTATGTACATTTGGCTGATGAGGCTCGTTCATTATATCGGAATTTATATGACGCAATGGAAGCTGCACTTATTAAATTGAGAGACGTTTGTAATGCATTGGTGCTGGCTAACTCCGCTGAAAACGAGGCACTAATTGGTTGACCACATTTACGTGGGGCACGTGAAGTCTGGTCCGTTGCGACCACAAATGTGTGCTTTCGGCATGCGCACGTAGCCGCAACATTTCTAACTATTAAATTAATCACTCATGCTTTCCTAGATTTTTTCCAGATTTTCTATACGGAAAAATACACGACCGTATTTCTTCGCGGACTGACTGCATCGTGGCAAAAATTATTTTACTAAGAATTAATTCTCACGCCCTGCTTTTCGTATCACTTCGATTTTGATCCACCATCGAAAGAAATATTCTACGGATCTATTCGGTTTTCAAAATGTTATATCTTGTCATTCGTACAAGCAATACAAGTACAAAGGAGACAATTTTCCGTTTATTTTCCAATCACAATTAATATAAATTATGACGGGGGTCTCGTCCGGATGAATAATAACGTAGTCGTGCCTTGGCGCGCGCAATTGCAACAAAGTTCAGATACTTAAAAATTCCGTCATGTGAGCCCCTCTAAGCGGGCCGTGACGCCGGATCGCCCTTCATTGTGTTTTGTTGCATCGCAACGGCAACACGTACTGGTGTTTTTAAAGTTAAATATTTCCTTCATAACGATGGGGAAAACGAAGCACGGAGACCGTTTCAGGTCTTCAACGCGCCGAAATTCCCCCCGTGTTCGTCGCCCTAAGTCAAAAAAGGCCAAGCATTACCGCAGTTCCCGCGACTCGTCTCGTAGCCGCTCGAGTAAGGTTTCTCGTGAAGGAACTCGAAGCCGCTCACGCAGCAGCCCTTCCGACGAAGCGCGGACCTCCTTACCCAATGAGGTACTCGCCCAAATCCTCGAAAAACTCGATCGTCAAGAGAAACGCCTCGCGTCCATGGAGGCTAGGGCGGTCATCGGAGAAAGGCCAGACCCGATCCAACCCTCGGCCATAGACCAGCAGCAGACAGAGGAGGAGACGGTTCTCCAGAACCGGGGCTCTGAACCAGGTATGTCCTCTCGTCGACCCTTTTTTGGCAAAGAGAGGACATAACCGACTCCTTCCTCTCCGCGCTGCCAATTCTCTCGTTTTTTCAGACTTAGAGGCAGACCAAAATCGCTCGGTGACTTTCGAGGATCAATCGACGACCAACCAGCCACAAGGTGAGGTGACACCTAATATTGACAATTCAATTATCGACGAGCTTTTCGGTTCGTGTGAAAGACCATCGGTCGACTCTCCATGGGCTCCCGCAATGTTCAACTTCACTCGTAATATTGTCTGCTCGGGACTCAAAGAGGAGCGTCGGTCTCAGCTCGTGACTCAATACGAAGCTAAAGACAATCTAGCCATCTTAGGCCCTCCAAAACTGAACAAGC
Source organism: Vollenhovia emeryi (assembly GCF_000949405.1). NCBI lineage: Eukaryota > Metazoa > Arthropoda > Insecta > Hymenoptera > Formicidae > Vollenhovia > Vollenhovia emeryi. The sequence goes on along the minus strand of NW_011967225.1, from coordinate 443,184 downwards.
TTCTCGTCCCAGCCCTGAAGACATCAGCTTCAATTCTTAAACGCGACGAATATCAATCTCAGTCGCAAACCCAGGTCGCAGCAGCTCTGAATGCGTTTGGATCGGCCATCTCTGAACTTCTGGGACCGGAAATAAGACACCTCCTTCCCGAAGAGGCCAACTCCCCTTTACGTCAAATGGCGGATGGTTTCCATCTTCTGGCGGATCACCAGCACCGCCTCTCTTTAGCTCGACGCGCCTTTATAAAGCCGTCTCTCAGCTTAGTTGGCAAAAATGCGACCGACAACGCACCCGTCGACGAGTGGCTCTTCGGAAGCTCATTCGCCGAAGATCTTAAGGACGCCCAAGCCTGCGAGAAGGCGGCCCGAGATCTCCTGAGATCAGCTCCAGTGGTTGCAAAACCTAATATTCAGCCATCCAGACAAGCTCCAGCAAAGCAGCAGAATCAACTCCAAGGGAAGCCATCGGGAAACCGGAAAGCCCCTGCACGTCATATTCCTTCGTCAGCTCGTCATGCAGGGGCCCGCCGTACTACGAGCCGCTCCCGAACATCCCGCTCTCTCTCCCGGCGCCGATAGACCTGGTAAGGACTGCAGGCCGACTCGCGGATTTTGCCCACAATTGGGCGAAAATAACGTCGGACCCAGTGGTACTAAACGCAATCAGCGGTTACAAAATACCCTTCTCCTCCCCTCCTTCACCGAGAGCCAGTATTGTCGAACCAAATTTTTCTTCGTCTGAATCGTTTCACTGCGATAAGGAGATCGATCGCCTACGGCGAAAGGGGGCTGTAATTGCAGTGGAGCCATCAGAGGACCAATTTCTTTCCTCATTTTTTCTTAGAGAAAAATCGTCAGGAGGCATGCGCTTTATTCTAAATCTTAAAAACTTAAATTCATACATTTCACCTCCCCATTTCAAACTAGAGGATTGGAGAACCGTGGTACGTTTGATGCTTCCAAACGTGAGAATGGGCACTTTAGATATCGAGGACGCATACCTGCTAGTCCCAATCCATCCCTCACACAGAAAATTCCTCAGGTTCCAATGGCGAGGTGTAACTTTCGAGTTTTCTGTTCTGCCTTTTGGCCTTTCCACGGCACCTTTTATTTTTACCAAGATCTTGCGTCCAGTAACTACATTTCTTCGAGAACAGGGATTTGAATCCATTGTTTACCTAGATGACTTCCTCCTTTTAGGCTCATCGGATGCCGAGTGTCGAGCCAACATTCATGCTCACATTAACGTGCTAACGTCCCTTGGTTTCGTAATTAATTACAATAAATCCGAACTCGAACCTGCAATTAGTAGAAAATATCTAGGATTCATCTTTAACTCAAATAAACAATCCATCGCAATCCCAGCAGAACGACGGGAAAAACTTCTTAAGATGGTATCGGATTTCTCATCTAAATCGCGCTGCTCAATTCGGGACTTTGCACATATGATTGGCTCCCTCGTCTCAACCTGCCCGGCAGTACGCTACGGTCTCCTGTACACTAAACGGTTCGAGAGAGAAAAATTTCTCGCTCTGAGTCATGCAAACGACTCATATTCGGCAAAAATGCGCATTTCGGCAAACCTTCAAGAAGATTTTCAGTGGTGGCACAAAACTCTTTCCGACCCAGATCAGGCTAATACCATCTGTATGGGACATTACGCGCTAGAAATCTTTTCGGATGCATCCCTGACAGGCTGGGGCGCCTCCTGCGGGCCCCACCGCTCTCACGGCTGGTGGGCAGAAGACGACAGGATTCTCCACATTAACGCCCTGGAACTAAAGGCCGCATTCTATGCCCTCAAATGCTTCGCATCTAATCTAGAGCGTTGCGAGATCCTGTTGAGGATTGATAACACCACAGCCCTCTCGTACATCAACCGATTCGGCTCGGTCCAGCATCCTCTCCTTTCCTCTCTCACCAGAGACATCTGGCAATGGTGCGAAGAAAGAGATATTTTCATATTCGCGTCCTACATTGCCTCGACGGAAAACATCATTGCCGATAAGGAATCCCGCTGCTTAGACGCTGATACTGAATGGTCACTCTCTTCCCAAGCATTCAACGCTATCACAGACGAATTTGGATCTTTTGATATAGATCTGTTTGCCTCACTTCTCAATACCAAGTGTGATATGTACGCCTCCTGGATCCCAGATCCAGGCTCCTGCGCAGTGGATGCCTTTACTCTATCCTGGGAAGAACTTTATTTTTATGCCTTCCCTCCTTTCATTCTTATTCCCCGAGTCCTGCGGAAAATCATCGATGATGGAGCCGAGGGCGTATTAGTTATACCTTGGTGGCCTTCACAACCTTGGTTCCCTCTTTTTCGTCGCCTGTTAGTATCGGAACCGCTCAGGCTGGATCCCTCTAAATTTTTACTCTCTTCTCCTCTCAGGAATCATCATCCAGCTTACAAAACGCTTTCCCTGGGGGCCGCGAGATTATCAGGGAGGCGTTCAGGAACCGTCAGGCACCAGAGTCCTCTCTAAACGCCCTGCTTGCATCTTTAGCTCCGTCGACGGTGAAGCAATATACACGTCCGTTACGCGACTGGTGGTCATTCTGCCAAGCACACCAAATCTCATCGTTCTCGCCTAGTGCAGAAGAGGTACTCGAGTTCTTGGCAAAGGAACTACAAGCGGCGGGTTCCTTCTCCACTCTCAATACCGCGAGATCCGCCGTCTCGCTGATATCCTGCAATGCAATCGGAGACGATCCGCTGATTAAACGATTCTGCAAGGGAGCGAGTATTCTTAAACCGCCTCGGCCCAGATATGACCACATTTGGGACCCAGCACCTGTCATCACAAAATTAGGATCTTTCTTCCCGCATGAAGATCTGTCTCTAGAAAAGATTACCAAGAAACTGGTTCTCCTCCTGGCGCTTGGTTCGGGACAGCGCTGCCAGACACTCGCGGCACTACGGATCTCACAGATCTCAATCACCAAAGACAGAATGGTTATCAAAGTGCCGGACCGTATGAAAACATCCGCACCGGGACGGCCCCAACCACTTCTGTCGTTCTCACGCTTCACCGAACGCAACAATCTTTGCATCACCGGCCTCCTGGAACATTTTCTGCACCGCACAAAGAACTTGCGCCCAGACAACTGCGACATGCTCTTCGTGTCCCTCAAACGGCCTCACAAAGCAGTCGGCGCTCAAACTATAAGCAGATGGATTCGCGAAACCTTGTCCGACTGTGGAGTGGATAACGCCTTTGCCGCTCACAGCACACGACATGCGTCGACTTCGCTCGCAGCAAAAAAGGGGATCTCAGTAGACCTGATTAAAAGGGCCGCAGGTTGGACTAACGACTCACAAGTCTTCGCAAGATTTTACAACCGTCCGATAATCAATCCTGACGCATTTACGAATGCCATCTTGTCAATTTAATTTTTTCTTTTCATATACTTAACAGCATTACACAGTTTTGTTTCATACACCTTATTTTCTCTTTGAATTAAACAAATAAACAGTTTAAAACACCAGCACCATCAGATTCGCTGCCCGCTCATTGAACGGCAAATCGCCCTCTAAACATCTACGTTATTATTCATCCGGACGAGACCCCCGTCATAATTTAGAGATTAAACGAACTTACCAAGTGAAGTTTAATCATAATTATGCCGGGGGTCTCGTCCGGATGAACTTCCCACCCGATATCAAGGTCAACCCCTGCCCTGTTATCAATTTCGCGATTTGCCCTTTGGATTTAAACAATGAAGGGCGATCCGGCGTCACGGCCCGCTTAGAGGGGCTCACATGACGGAATTTTTAAGTATCTGAACTTTGTTGCAATTGCGCGCGCCAAGGCACGACTACGTTATTATTCATCCGGACGAGACCCCCGGCATAATTATGATTAAACTTCACTTGGTAAGTTCGTTTAATCTCTAAATTATGTATATTAATTTCATAGTATTAAATTTTTTTTCAAGTTTTTGATAAATCATTTTTTATATATCTTTTAAATAAAGTTTTAATTATTAATAAAAACAAATCATGCAAAATGAGTTAATTCGCAAAGACTGTATTAAGCATATTAGAAATATTAGGAAATATTTTCTGGGTAATGATATTAAGTTCAGAGAATTTTTATGGAGTTTATACCGTACTGCTTTAAAGGTCTCGGAATATAATCGTTTATTTTTAATGACGTTGACGTTTAATAACATTTTTAATGATGACTGTGAAGCTATATAAACTTACACCTCTATGTCCTGAAATTTAAGTTCTGCTAATAACTTGATTGAGTGGTTTTGACGCGAGATTTCTCCAGAGGAACGCTATCAATTTAGTGAAATAATTTCAGAATGGATATTAATTTTGCATGGCGTGACAACCATCGATTAAGACTAAATTATGCGTCTCTTTCGCAAGTAATTCGGACTTTAGGATACAACTACAAAATCAGATGACGAATGGCGCCCACGGGAAATTAGAGCCAATTGCACTACCGAGACTGCGCACGTTTTAAACACATCGACGAATACGCATGTTTTGCACAAGACGTATCACTGGACAACACGGCGACTAATAATTTTTTTTTCCTTAGATACGCGTGGGACATTCTTTCGGGCGCGATGATTCGTTGCTAGAATGTCCTACTGAGAAACGCTTTCGCTACTGCATTGCGGTGGCCATGTGTAGGCCCGCAATGATCTATTTTTATAATATCAAAACACCATTTATTATGCCACTTCTGAGATATTGTTCAAGTGTTAATTGATATTGGCTAAATATTAATGTAATGACACATTCCGGAATTAATTTATACAAAGTCAACACGACTAATTTTATGTGTGGCGCTGGTTGACTTCGAGTGAATGCGCAGATTTTTGTTGTGCTCGATGCTCTCGGGGATTGCTATTAGTAATTTTTGCGGATATTCGCATGTGTGAGAGACGCCAGGCTGATCGATATCGGTCGCTACGACTACGAAGACCTACCGATGAACGCGTCATGCCAATACGATTTGGATACCACGGACGTCTCGCCGGCACGTACGAGAAAATTTTGTTCCCCGCGTGTGTCACGACCAACTGGTACGAGGCAACCCTGTTACCGTGCGCTTCTCGATGCAGTTTCTCGATATTTTATCATGTATTCCTACTGTGTCGTCGAAAGATGGCAAATAGTCGGTGCATTGACGTTTGGATCGCATTGGTTTCGCATTACTCTGGACAATATAGCTCTTTAAACACTTGTTCATCCCGGAGATAATGCGATTAAGAATCTAGCAACTTGATTTTCCATTTACCATTGATTTCATTTCAATAGAAAAAAAAACTGTATATCAAAGAAATCAGATTATAAATCTTGCAGACAAGTTGCAACGAACGATGCTGTATATTTTCTTTGCCGTGGACTGATTATGTTTTACGTTAAAAATTTTAATTTTTAATAAGTTTATAAGAAACATTTTTATGAACAGTTTAGAATTTAGTGATTCAATGAATTTTGCTATACACGCATTTTTATTCACACATGAATTGACGTATAAATTAACACGATTATGAAATGGGAAGAGGCTAACGAACGATATCTCTATTACGCATTAAAGTTCTCGTATCAAGGGCTGTATACTTCTTTTTCCACATAATAAACCGTAAAAATGTTAATGACCGCGGCGAAGTTTTCGATGTTGGCGCGAACACCGTAAATTGTATTAATATCCGCTAAAAGCTAAGTAACGTGATGCTCCATATACCTCGCTCTCGGAGCGATATTCTCTTACCCTCTCGTTTCTACTGTCCGCACTCGAGGAGCGCGTACATATATTAAGGATAAGGTAGTCACGGGAGATCGTGCTATTCTCTTTTTCTCTGCGGTAACCGACCCGCTGTTTCCGCTTTTACGGAGACGCAAATATTTCTTTTCGTTTGTATCTACAATTAACGCGTGGAAAGAGCGCCGCGGTTTCCACAATGCTGTTGAAGAACCAAGCGACATCGTTGTTTCGGAACAAGTAACTTTATATGAAGCCGTTATTGCTTCTCGTCTCTTTGAGGTTCACTTCTCGTGTATCACATAATTTCCCAAGAGTTACCGAATTATACATAATTTAGTCCTACACATTAAATCTCAGATATACTCCAACCAGATCTAATAGGCGGGTTGGTGAACGGTGGACGAGCTGTAGAAGTTAAGTAGGATGGAACCGCTGCTAGTTACGGAAGAGAAGGTACGGAGTAAGAGAGTGGCAACGCCCGAACTATAAGTACTTCTGATAGGATTTGCCTCCTCTCCCTCTCTCTCTCTCTCTCTCTCTCGCTCTCTCTCTCGGAGCGCATTCACGGCGTCTGCTTTGGGTCCATCTGCCTTCTCGAGGAGGATCGGTTTCTCCTCGTAGGACCGGAACCTCGTAAATCAGTAATCAGAATTCCTGGGGGCTTCGCCGAGGAGTAGTACGTTTACCACAGCCGGCTGCTTAAGCATGAAGATAAAAGGAGATGTCTGTCCGTCACGAGCGCGTGTCGATGCTGAAAATACATCGACGCTTCTTGGCTCCGATCTTCGTGGTTTCCTTCTTCGAATAATTGAACACAAAACTGGATTGTTAATTGGATCAGTAACAGAAAATGCATTTGCGTGAAAATTATAATTTCATCATCCTGGCGAGCAGCTGCCGCCATCGCTACGCGATACGTATTTGCCGAATCACCTGGGAGCGTTTTAAATTTTATCACGATAACTAGTGTCCGTAATTATTATGCTTTTAACTGCAACTGCTGCGCAGTTTACTGCAACGTGATTATGATGCATTATGTACACTCTCATTAGCCGCATTACTTTGAACGTTACAATACTTCGTTCGGTCTGATGACACATTTCTATCGGATGTAACGCAGCGTTATATCGCATTAATTTTAGAACTTAAAATTATACATTTCGCATTCGTAATATTCACTCTGTCTTTTTTGCTAAACATAATATCAGTCTCAGGTAAATTATAGACATTTAATTTAATATTATTACGGAGATTTACTTAAACAACCCCTTTATTATACCTTTTGATCTCTCGCTAACGTTGTAATATTATAGTAATAAAAATTATTAACTTTTTTTTTATATCCCATATACTGAGATTCTAATTTTTTAAATAAAACTTAAATTTATATTAATTACGCAAAAATGCACATTAAAAACGCTTAATACAGTAAAAATATAAAAAAAATATCCGTTGTCGTTATATTAAATTTATTCGAGAATTCCTGAATTTTATACGTCAATTTCACGAAGAAAAATATGTGAGAGTGAAATAAAATTATTTAATGCACTTGCCATTGTTAGATAATTATGAAATAAATTAATAAATTGAGCATGGCGTGTACATGTATACAATACGTATACAGTCGGAAAATACCCTTTTTTTTAAACTATTATTTAAATATATGTGGTCTCTTTTATACTGGCTAGGCTTCATAGCGGAGATTTTCGCCGTAAGCATTACAAATATCACTCGTCTGTAACGAGTTCTCGACCTCGCACTGAGATTTCTCCTAAATTCCCCAGAGTGTGCGAACTTCTCGAGCGTGTCATGACGCACGTTGAAGTTCCGTATCTCCAAGCGTAACCCATCATGAGCTTTCCGGGGTTTACATCCACCTCTTCTTCGGAAATTGCTCTACTCGTTATTCACGATTACTTGCGCTAATCTTATTAACCACGTGGCAAGGAATATATTATATTATATTAATTGTATCGTGATTCGGAGAATTTAACCTGGTATTTCTAATTATCTGTTTTATCTGCCGTATGATACATTAAATCGAGCAATTTTAATGAAAGCGCGTGACCGAAACAGTAGCGAGCGTATTTGTCATCATTAAAGGCGCTATGTATAAAGCCAACGGCACACGATACTATTTTTCCTACTGGATCACGGAAAAAAAAATTAGCTGCTGTAGCTAAATAACTTAGCAAAATATGGACAGCTAATATTTTTAGTTGTGATAGCTCAATATTTTGCTGTCGTAGCAAAATATTGAGCTATCACAACTAAAAATATTAGCTGTCCATATTTTGCTAAGTTATTTAGCTACAGCAGCTAATTTTTTTTTCCGTGATTGCTTACGAGAGCCAATCAGGTCGCAGAGTTTTCGATCAGGTGACTCAAAGCTGAATCCTGGTTGGCTCTCGTAAGGAATCCAGTAGGAAAAATAGTATCGTGTGCCGTTGGCTTAAGAACCGTATATTAATTTTCGTAATAATATTTTGTATTGTATTCAACGTCGAATAATAATTATTCTTCTAGTAAGTAATAGTGTGTTGTAGAGAAAATAGAGGCGCATGTAACTACGAGTATAATTATTATAACGTGAATACGAAACTATATTGTTATAATCAGTCGCGCGTATTATTCTTAAAATTTCGCTCGTAAATGTTACAAACATTATCCTGGGTTAACGAGCTCTCACCTTCCGCCAAGCTTCGCCCGAAATTCTCGGCAAGTTAGAACTTCGAGGTAGCGTTTTCACAAAGTTCTATACTGCAGTGTATAGCGAATTTTCGAGACTGCCGTGATTCTAATTATTTGTTTTATACATGGCACAGCTATATTTTATTAGCGCCACGTGAATATTAACAATGGCGCTTCGTCGTGCACCAGGTTGTGGCCTGCGAGAGAAATCGATAGCTGAAGAAAGTTTTATTTTTATAAATCCTACCTTTTGGATCTGTCGATGGCAGTGAATTCAGCGAAAAATTCAAAGCATGGAAAGACAGTTTTAGTTTGAAGATTTTTAGGCTAATAACTATCCGGACAACAATGTTTTTTATTAATCACGTAACAATGTAGTGAATGATGTTCTTCATATCTTGGCAATTTTTATTTATTATTAAATATTTTCACTTCCCAATTTTATAATAGTCTTCATCTGCGCACGTCAAAATGTTAGATCATAATCTTTTATTCCATATTTTTATGTAAAATTATTTTTAACTCTGCTCCGTTAAATCTATTTTCGATATTCAATTGTTTAAGGTACTATCGCGGAGAAGATTAAAGTTCGAGGCGTCTAAAATATCTTCGAGAACGAGCCTCGCGACATTGGTGTCATTTGTAATAGCCTCTCTTCGCCCCTTTCAGTGCCGCAACTTAATGCGAAGAAAAACGCTTCGTTATAGCCGCGACGCTTTGCAGTAAATCACATTCGTAAATGTTACAAATATCGCCGGAGCTTAACGAGCATTCACCCCTTCGCAAGATTCGTTTGAAATTCCCAAAGGGCTCGAACTTTAGAAGCGTGTCGTGACGGGTGGCGAAGTTCGTACTTTGAAGCGAAGCCCTGGCGATGGCCTGGGCTTTCACAGGACTCAGGAATTATACGTGGCAGCGTCCTACCGCTGAGAGTTCCCGGGTTTAATTCGTCTATGCAATAATGTGCAGTGTCGGCCTGTTCTCTTTCCTTTTTCTCGATTGGATGAACCCACCCTTTCCACGTTCGTTCCCCTTTTTCTTCATTCTTTCTCTTTCTCTCTACTTCTCGTTTTATTCGGTCACAAATATCTCTGATAACTCGCGTTCGTCTGTGTTCTGCCCACTGCGTGGCAATTCTTTTGGCTAAAAATAATCTTAACATATCTCTCTCTCTCTCTCTCTCTCTCTCTCTCTCTCTCTCTCTCTCTATACGTCTCTGTCTCTCTCTGATCCTTCACTCAAATACTTGAGATTTGAGTTTTCGGTATACCTGTCAAGAGTTTGGTGGAAATTACGTTAGCAATGAGAAACTTGGAAACTGGCGTAACTTTAGTTACTATTTGCGATCAGCATGTTGCAACAATGCATCATTACGTTGCATTCTCCTTCGTGATCATTGCGTAGAGTGGAACCTCTATAACTGCGATATTGATTATTGCTATAGACTCTTGCACATTGCATTTGTCCTATTGCCGATAGTAGTCGCATATTGGATTAATATTAGTCATAATAAAGGTATATTTAGCATTTTTGTTAAAATTGCGGTTAGCTATTCACATACAATCAGGATGAAATTGCAGTTGCATATAATAATCCTTGGTTGTGATTAGAACTGAAAAGTTTTTACCAAAATACGCAAATACCTTTTTAACTTATTACATTGTTGCAATACAACTATATTATTTTATACAATAACTTCCTCTATTCGTAATGTGATTAAATAGGAAACAATAGTGTTACTACGAATTGCTACATTTATTTATTAGTTTTAGTTGCAATCATTCGAAATAAAATTACGTTTGTCTAATATATTTATAGGATTTTAAAAATTTTGAAATATTTTTTCCGCTAATAATATTTAAATAAGGATTAATATTTACGTGTCGAGAAGCATGTTTATTACCGAGATCATAACGCGATCGTTTTCTAGAATTTCGAATCAGGTTATTCTACGGGACTCATCCATTATTCATACCCATTACTCTTGATTGCAGGGTTGCGATGAATATTGTACACTTATTAGCGCGCTCCCATAAGAGCAGTAGCGTATTGGCGTGGTTCTCTCACGTAGTTACCCAAATATGGTAGTCAGGTTACAAAGAGGACCAACGGTGTGATCTTGTTCTTCCGTTTGCTGCATAGGTTCGTAATTGGGTGGATTGTGTTGAAATGCAGAAAATATTGTAAAAACGTAATAATATCTGACGAATGAATGATCAGGATTGAAACAGAGAAACAAGAAAGTATTTCCTGGTGCATAATGCTATTTCAGGAAAGCGAGAAAACATTCTTAGTTTCGTGTAAACATATTTTACAAATTAAATTTGTTGCAGAATACATCAATTGGAAAAGAGCGTCGCGTAATGTATTGTGGGAATCTAGTTCAAATATTTCGTATAATAGAACTTAAAATTTTAGGAAACGAGAAAATTTGAAAAAGAAGATAACACAGGCATAACGACGTATTTTTTTATACAAATACACTTTCAGGCAGGTTTACTAGAAACGCTGAATTTCATAAAGAATTTATATCTTTTCCTCTGCCACGAGAAGACTTAAAAATCTGTTATTCATTCCTCCTGAAAAATTTAATAAAACAAAATTTCCTTTCACGACAACAAGTCCCTCAACAGCTACTAGACACGACACATTTGAAGATACTCAGCTTGTTGAAACTGGGTGATTGTATGTAAATATTCTGATTGGAACCATAACACCGCGTTGTTTCGTCTCGATGTCAAAATCGATGTCTTTGAATGTTTCAACCTGTTCCGCCGCGCCGGTGTGGTTGAGATATCTCTTCGTTAATGGCATATTATTAACCATCGTTACGTGTGAAGGCAAAGGGAAGAGGGATCGTTACGAAGAGTGCTTATATTTCGTACTGCCGACGTAGTTCGTGCGGGAAATAATAGTCGCATAAATCTTGGATAGGTAACATTGCGTCTGGATCCTCGCCAGAGTAACGCATAGTATTCAATGAGTGCTCGTCGGTATATTTCTTCGAGTAATAAGCGCATACGTTGATGCGCGCAATATTACCTTAAAAATGTTCCAATCAAGTGGCACAAAAAATATTTTATATTTTTACATGCGGATTTATTAAATCGGTGTAATGGAAATCTGTCATTTACACATACGTCCTGCTTTAGGAATACAGGCAGATAGATAAAAAATTTTATTTGCATTTTATTTTAATAACATTATATTGCATACGTGAAAGTTACTGACATAAACAAACAGTGAGGTTAAATATTCAAATATTTAAAAGATTACGTTTAATCGGACTTGCTAAGAGGAAAAGATACTTTAAATATGATTGCTAACTTAACTCAAAGTTGAATTTTATCCAAAGACAATAATCGTATCTCTGTAAACTATTTTTTATTTTTATACGTTCTGATACCTGAAAATGTCTCCAGAGAGGCGGGGGATTCTTTGAAATTTAATATTTAAACATTACTTAGCGGTTTCCTTAACTGTAAGATGATACGCCGGAAGTTTACCTTTCAGCACGTCCTTGAAGCTGCGTCTTTATCTGACAGGGTTGTGTAACAGCGACTGCGATCGCGGTAGTCAGGTGCATTAGAGGGTCCTTAAAGTGTCTTTCGCAGTTACCGGTTAGCCAGCGAGGCGGAGCGCGAATGGGTACTAAATCGTCAAGTTTCTCTGTAATTACAATCGCCCGCTGTAAATGTATTGTCGGATTTTCTTCATGCTGCAGCGCGCGGATGTGAGTTCACGGTCTTGTGTTACGCCAGATATTTTCGGGCTGGAAGTCGTAGCTAATTCATTACTTCATTGACTTCCTCTCGGGTTGGCAATAGCAGATAGAGAGGAAGTCGGTCGAAGCCATGTGCGGTTCATTTAATTAACGGGAGATTAGCTCGGCCGCATTTCCGTGGACTGCCAGCACTCCACTATGTATATGTACCGCCATTGGCACGGCAAGTTAGACATTCCCTGTTAAATCTGCATTTCCGTCTTCGAAGTTTCGAGGGGACAAAGTGAGTGAGCACGGTCGAACGAGAGAGGCTGAAGAGAGGCGGAACAACGTGGCCGGGCTGCAACCACGAGGAAGGCTCGGGGAGGCGCGCGGACGAGAAAGATGGGAATGGGAGGAGAGAATAATCTACCTGGTGCCGGCGTCGCCTGGCGTAATACTTGCCGAACAATCGGCATCGAGTGCGACGCGAGTGGTGGTCGCCACCGCCGCCGCCGCCGCCGTCCGGGATTCCGTCTCGTGAAAATAGTGAATTGCCCACCTTAGATACCTGCCTTAGCTGCCGTGGCAGTGCCGGGAAGCTGCGAAGTTAAGCGAACTCTATTGCTTATCCGCCGGCGATCTCGGACTACCGAATTACATTATCGCGATGGCAATACTATTGGCTCGCGGTTGTTAGATTTAGTTTAATCGTCGTTACCTCATAACATCTCTGCGTTGAGCGCGCTAAGTGTTAAATTGCTATGGTACACCGAGCCATGTACCTCCTGCCGGGAGGTAAATACCTCTTAATGGCTCTCTCAATTATCCCGACAAGACTATTAGGAAAGAGACGGGTCGCTCGCGCTTTAGATTTTAATTTTGTTTTAGTCCGAAATGCGCAACTCGATTTTACTTGGCTCGCTTACGAAAGTTTCCAACTCCGAGGATGAGAATGTATCGCTGAAGATCCCGAAGTGCGAGATTCGTTAATTCCACGAGGCAACGCAGTCGAATTAACTTATCGTCTAATTTTTCGTTAAGACACTTTAATTGACTAATCGATTTTCCTCCAATCTCAGTTGTTCAACTTCCGTAGTGTGAGTATTCATGACGCCGTTTGGTAGTTGAACCGTAGAACCCTAAAGAGTTCGGTTCCGCGAGAAGCTTGGAATCACGTGTTTCTGTATTTTTTTTCCCAATAAAGCGAATATTCCAAACGTTGCTGAAATTTTAGCTCAAAGCTTGATTTTCCGTGTTATTTGTAATTCAGCATATTTATTAAAGTACAATAATTACCCGACCAAAGGGAGAGAACGGAAACACTGGCATTAATTTTATTTCCCCGATATTTAGTACTGCGGGTTATATGTGCTTTACATTGTTAAATAATCTTTAAAGTTGGTACATTAATTAATGGCACGAACATGCCAACAGCACCGGACGTGTCATGAATATTTGCAGGACTGTCGATGCCCGGAGTGCGGCGTTGCTAAGGTTAAAGTTTACGTGGACTCGTTAATTGGTTCGCTTAGACTGACATTTCGTGCCGCAAACATAGCGACGTGGCGTTTGTAGCGATGCTTGGACGGGCGATGCGATAAACATAGATCATCCGCGGCCGACGGGGCGCATCCGAAATGCGCGGTGCCGGGTTGTATCGATAAACCGATCGCCGGGTGCGACGTCGCCGCAATTGATGGACCACGAGCCGCCGATATTGTTGTGACGATAATGACGACGTTAGTGACGTTCGCTTATTACTGAAGCGGCCACTGCATCGTAATAAGCTCCGCATGCGGACGCAGTGTCGATGAATATTCAAACGGCGGCACTTCAAACTGCGCGCGACGCGCTTCAGGTTTCCTCGAATTCGACGGCCGAGTGTTCTTAATTCAGTGAACATCTCAATGGCAATCAGCGTAATAACATCTGTGCCCTGAGATTTGTCGGAACAGAAATAAAAACGGTACAATCGAATTGTGTATACACATATACAAGAGCGTGACGTAGTAATTATAAAAGGTATGTATACTATAAAGGGTGTCCCAGGAGGAAAGGTCAATATTCTGGGAGGTGATAGTATCGGCCATTTTAAGCAAAAACGTTCATACGAATATACGTCCCATTCCCCACTGTTTCCGAGATAGAGCTACTCGAGTGTCTCGTGTATTCACTCTTCTTCTCTGCACTTCACTCTTCATCCAACCCTATAAACAAAAATCCAATGGGGTTACGTCGGGAGATCTTGGTGGCCAATTAATGGCGTTGCCACGACCAACCCACCGATTATGGAAAGTGACGTTGAGGTGTTGCGTCACAAATCGGGTATAATGAGGAGGAGCTCCGTCATGCTGAAAGTATGATACATAACACACCGTGTTGTTCTGATAATGCATTTAGCAGAAATTCGACGTAATTTTGTCCTGTCACAGGATCTTCTAAAATAACGGTATTTGCAAAGTAATTTTGCAACTGTACATTCAAGTAGCTCCATCTCGGAAACATTGGGGAACGGGACATACATTCGTACGAACGAGTTTGCTTAAAATCACCGATACTATCACCTCCCAGAATATTGACCTTTCCCCCTGGAACACCCTGCGTACATTACAACGGAGGTAATGTCAAATTTCTTTCTGGCATTTATTGCATAATATTGAATATTGCGTGACAGAATGTTACGATGGCGATATTTGAAGCAATCGATTACAGTACAAATTGAATGGGTTTGTGTTGTTTCGCGTTGCCTCTTTCCGATTTGCAGAATACATGAATTGTAATTTTACCTATGTCTGCCGTAAGAACTTTATCTGAATGATGTTGCTTTTTTTCAGCAATTTTTATATCGCTGTAGTTAAGATAATCTGAATCTAAACTGAGTTAAATTAAATCTCCTTCAGAATGAAAGTTCTGTTAAGTTCAATAACGAACTATATCATTAAAACGTCGTTCGTGGAATAAATGTTGAGGAAGTATTATTGTTTAATTAAGTTTAATAACGCTAGGAAGAACAGCTAAAGATTTTTATACATACTGTAAATACATTTGGCCGCATTATGCAGTTCGTATTATTTAAACACGGTTGTATATACATGTATGTTCTTAAATCGGATGCAGTACGGAAAGGGTTACTGCGAAACGCGGTTGTATAAGACCAGCACCTCACAATACCGGTCCATTTTTTAATCGTATCTAAGAGACTTTTAAGGAGAAAAAATATCCTCCTTCGCAACTGCTACTTTTTGCATGCGCATTTCGCCCGTCTCTCCTTCGTTATCTGAGGATTTACAAAAACGCGGCGAGCAGTTTAAGTTGTTTTAACTTTTTAATTTTCTGCATTGACCAGTTAATTAATGAATGTGGCCAGCTGAGGTCGAACGAAATTTGGAATTTTATTGTTACACTGGCAATTTGAAGAAACTAATCTTGAACTTTTTAAGTTGTACGATAATTCGTGATAAACATGGACGATTTATTTTGTGCCGAATGCATTCACGACTTATGTGGGTGCTTAGGATACAAGTATTTTATTTGGGTTCCTTTTGACACTCGGCCGCGATACTGAGTATCTAAGAGGACAAAATACTGCACTTTGTGTACCATTTTACGATTTGAGAATCCGTTACTTGGCATATTGACTGGATTGAAGATTTCTAGGAAATCTTTTCCAGAGAGGAGCAAAATAAATACATGAGCATCTGACTCTTAAGATCATTAGCTAATATTGAAATCTACACTGCGCCTGACTCGCTTTTGCTCTTTTCATCTTTTTATATCGTTTCTATATTGCAACCTTCACTACTTATCTATCATCTGACTCAAGGCAGCAGCACACGATACTGCTTTGCCTATTAGATTGCTTGCGAGAGTCTATCAGGATTTAAAGCCAACGGTACACGATACTATTTTTCCTACTAGATTGCTTACGAGAGCCAATCAGGATGCAGGGTTTTCGATCAGGTGACTCAAAGCTGAATCCTGATTGGCTCTCGTGAGCAATCCAGTAGGAACATTAATATTTTCTATAGGCTATAAAGCCAGAACTCCGTCATTTCGGACAGCAAATCATACCTATCTGCCTTAAAGACAGTTCTCGGGCTGTATTAATTTTTTAAAAATTATTTATCGGTTCTACTGCATAGAACTCTTTCTAGAACTATTGTAGAACTCTCATGCGATAAAAATCCTAGCAGAAATAATTAGGAAATCATCCGGGGACAAAGTGGTTTGCAGCGTGAAGTTAGCAAATCAGTTTGCACTTTTCAATTTTTTGGTCTTAAAAGCCAGAACTATGTGTTTAATGTATCAGGAACTCTAGAACTATTAGAAAGGAAGTCAGAACTCTAAAAAATTAGTGATTGTCCAGGAAATGATATGCCAGCTTCACACACACCTCGTTATATGCATTTGTATTGAGATATATATGTGTATTTCCAAGTCATGATTGTATGACACGGTCGTTTGTACATATATGTAAATTCAAGCTAATGATTCGGTACTGCGGACCTTTACGTACAGTTGGCTGCATAGTGAATGAGCACGTTTGCGTGTAGTGGTGCCTATAAATTACGTCAACACATCCGGCACGTCGACACGCCGAGCTTCATCCGATTACGACGAACCGGCCGCGCGAAAATTCCGCACGAACTCGCGACTAATTGCGGCGAAAAATTTTTTTCCTCCCCGCGCTCACTTTCACGACTCCGTTGCGATCGAGCTGCGCGAAGGTGCGGAACGGCTAATTTCACCGTGGCCTCGCAAGCCTCCGAGCTCGCGTCGCAAAAGCTCGGTGACCGGCGTGTAAGGCAAGTGCCACGTGGTACGAGGTGTGTTGCGAAACTACGGCGATCCGTCGCAAATTCAATTTTCGAAATACCCGACAGTTCGAAGTTCACGTCGGTTCGAACCACCGGCCTGTTTGCCTGCGTGTGTGTGTGTTTGTATGTGTGCGTATCAATGAGCCGCGGCTGCACGGCATGCACTCATATGCGAGAAGGAGAGAGAGAGAGAGAGAGCGAGCGAGCGAACGTGCAGTCGTCGCCAAATGTCAACATAATTGGATACGCACGACGCGAGCTGAACGGCGTTCAGCGCGAGAGAAGCGGAGATCGCTATTAGCGACGTGCTCGCACGTTGCATCGGGGCGGATTGTCACGCGGCGTTACATCTCCCGCAGACTAGGCAGTTCTATTTTCAGCAAGGTGGCATCGATCGCCGCTAAATTATTTCGAGTGGCCTACCGTATATGGCGCCGTCGCCTGAGAAAACTGACCTACATCTTCTCCGGCGTCGTCGCCGGGACTTTTTTTATGCACGGTCGTAAGCGGAATTAAATCGCCAGGGGAGGATACGCACTGAAATCCGAAGGGGTTCGTTCGTTCGGAAAGAGACGAGGATGGGAAGGGATAGAAAATATATACGGTTCCAAAACTACGTTCGTACACCTTTTACCATTAAAGTTACTTTACTCGAGCCGATTTATAGGAACTCTTTTGAAATGCGTAAAAAGTAGTTCGTACCGCATGTCGAAAATAATATCGAAAATGTCACATAAACGTGAAACGTGTTCAGCGCCCATCGTTTCGTCTATCCAGGACTGCACTATATTTTTCAGACAAGTTTTCGCAGCGCGGTTGTATATATAGTAGTTTTGGTATAAATATTTCACTGAGAAGTTTAGCGTAAATCCAGCAACTTCAGCAATGTACATTGACAGACGGTAAATGCTACAATATGTATCGTTGGCTGATTTTCTAGACGTAGTTTCCTTTGCTTTTCACAATATACAGGGGGTTCTGTAATACCCGCCTCACCTCTTATTTACGGATAGAGCAGATTAGACTGAGTTGAAAAGTCCTGTGCGATTTTGTAATTTTCGCAATGGTTAACGAGTTATTAATTATGAAAAACGCTGTCTTAGCCCGGCTTACCGTCCAATTCGAAGCGCGGCGAGATGCGGCCGTCCCGCGATTGGCGTTGCTAGACACACGGCATCTCTGCGCTTGAATTGAGTAGGCCGAGCTAAGACAGTAATTTTTAATAATTAATAACTCGTTAACTATTTCGAAAATTGCAAAATGGTACAGGACTTTTCGACTTATTGTTAGTCTAGTCCGCTCTATTCGTACACTGAAAAAAATTTCTGGTTGAATATGGACGAATCAGATAATTCCTTTAGGATTTGCCAGAATTCCTTTAGGATTTACCAGAATTTCTGTAGGATTACAGGAATTCTGGTAAATCCTAAAGGAATTCTGGTAAATCCTAAAGGAATTATCTAATTCGTCCATATTCAACCAGAAATTTTTTTCAGTGTAAACAAGAGGTGAGGCGGGTATTACGTAACACCCTGTATATATATTTTTTTAGAAATAGAACGGAATCAATATCGTATAATTTCACTTATATTATTTATATCGTTTCATTTTATTGCATTTATTTGCGTGACGTGCAATTTATTTCATATTTATTAAATTGGTTCAGGAAAGTATTTACTTGATCAGTGGCTTACGTTTGGTATTTGTGTTACATTTGTAAAATACGATTCAATGCTATTTATCAAAATTGCAACTGTGTCGCGTCGATAATACTATTGAGTTCATTAATCTTTTAGTTCTCAGTATACCTACCGAAGAATTAAGCGACAACAATGTAGAGACGTATAATATATATTAATGCATACGTGTATTGCATCGCGAAGTCCATTTTTAGCCTCTGTATTTTCCATACGAGCAAAGAATTTCAAGTGTTTTCTATGCAATTTAGTATGCAGAATTATATTACAATTGTCACACTAGTTTGAGATAATGAGGTATTTACAATTGCACAAGTTTGATTCGCGTTTACACGGGGCATTCATAATCATTCAAATAATTAGTATCACCTCCGGCTGTTGTTAACGGCGATAAACAGCGCGAAGTGGATGGTATTTATGATCTCGCGGCATATACTTGCCTTTGTGAATTTCCACGATTATAATTACATTCATACATTTCGTTATTATATCGTTGCCTTCTAATTAAAGGCTAACAATAAAACTAACTGCACTAAATGCCAGTTCTTAACAGATTAAGAGACATGATACCTTTTCCATCAACGACTAAAATAATATAATGAAAACAAGCAATTTTCGCTGGGCTGAGCATCAAGATTACATCTTGATAAATATGCTATGAGGTTTTTAAATATTTACCTTATTTACTCGTTTCTTAAATTACTTAGCAAAATACTTGAATATATCTGGTGTTATTTTGAAATGGGAGCGCACTACCTTTGATGCTTGATGTGCTTTCAGTAACCCGTTGCCGCAGGAATGCAAAATGGACCCCTGTGGGTTTACGTATGAGCGGCTCTATTGTACGCATTACCGAAATTTCACAAGGCGTAGAAATTTCAGTTTCATCGCGTGTCACCAGGATTACGCGCAAGCAGCATAAATTATTTACCGTGGTCGGTTAACGGGGCGTTTACGCAACTCGATTTTACATACGCGGTGCACAACGACGGCGGTGATATATTAAGCGTGGGAGAAATGTACCGCAAGGCTAGTTTAACAATCGTTGTGTTATTAAGATTGTGGATTAAGACAATTATTTCGCTACGAGTCGGCTGGACACCGGCGTTTTAAATGGATATGCACTATCCGATTTTTAAATTAAAGAGTGAGAACAAGCGTCCATAGGCAAATGGCCTGATTCTTTTTCGCATTCGATTTTGGTCGCAAAGTAGGTACCAAACGAAAGGTCTCGTCAAGCTGATTACAGATATGTCAGATGTCTCAGAGTGTACCTATTTATCGTATCAGAGATATCGGACTCCGAAGGTTCCATTTCATTCCAAACAACCGATTGGTGTCTGTCCAGACGGCTTCATCGCTTACGTCCTGGGAATTTTTGGAGTCCGGTATCTCTGGAACGTTAAATAGGTACACCCTGAGACTGACATATCTGCGATCATCTTGACGAGACCTTTCGTTTGGTACCTACTTTGTGACCAAAATCGAATGCGATAAAAATGGGGACAATCTTGTTCTCGCTCTTTAAACTGATATCGTTGCGAACTTGGCGCGAAGTAACCAGATGAAGGAAGTGATAAAGAACTCCAAAATAGCCGAACATGTCGCGTAGAAATTCAAAAGAGAAACATCTACTTTTAAACTGTTACATTAATTTATTGTATATTTTTAGCTTGGACTCTTGTGCGCATTAAAATTTTTCAAATATTCGAATCAATTCAATTTGTTCTTGTTCTATTCTTCGTTCCGTTAAATTCTAATTTAAAGAGACAGCGAATCTTATTTTCATTCGTTCGTTTCTTCATTCGTTCTTAATAACACGACAGGATTAAATGAAACTATTATCTTATTGCAGTTAAAAAAATTTCTCTCTAGAAATACTCTTTCACTGTTACCTTTCGTACCCTCGTCTCGCAGTAAAAGTCACCACGTGTTTATAATGATTCGGGTCAGCGGTCACCGTCGCGTCGACCGTCTGGCGTGGCCCATAGCGATAAGGTTTTATACCGTTACGATTTTTATGTGCGGAGCGAATCGCTTGATACAAATTGAACAAGGATCTATGAACGGAAGAACAATTTTGTTATCTTTGAACAATAGAAACCTTCAAAGTTCACATCGTTGTGGCTGGCTTGGGTACTCAGTGGATCGTTTACAGGTAATTTCGTGGTTAATATTATTTTATGGAACTAATAGGTTTCTTCAGAATAATTCCTTACGGTATAGCTGCTACACAACAAGTCCTTTTACTTTTAATGCTTATCTACGTTTTACTAAAAGGACTTATTGTTATTAAATATATATTCCCGTTGATTTTAATATCAAAGCAATTTTTTTGAAGATTATTAGAAATATTGAAATGTATTAAATGTCACTTAATTACATTAAGACTTCTATTACAAATTATTTAATTAAGTTGTGCAAAGTAAAACGTGGGACTTTTATTCGAAGCTTAAGCAGTATAGTTAATTATACCGGCAATCCTTTGCAGATGGATAGTTCGTTGTATGGAGTAAAAAATGATGGTACTATATAAAGTATGTATTTCATGTACGTGAAAGAAACTATAATACTGTTGTTGAAACTCATCTTCAGCCTCTCGGGGTATTGCGATGGAGTTAAGCGGTGCGATTTTTCAATTCTGAAAGTCGTTTCGTGTATTATTAAAATGCAACGTTAGCTAAGAATTATGGGCGTAATGAATATTCCTGTTATATAATGAATCTGAAAAATTCCTTTTCCCAGACGTGCGCGCATTTTTTTTAACGGATGCAATCTCTCGTTAGAAGTTGCCGAGTAATTCTCCGTGCAGATGCAAGTACATATTTATCATTTAACTTATCACCGCGTTATAGATTTTTATTGCAAGGCTGAAAAGAACAGGGGTTATTAGTTTGAGCTAAAAGTTCTCTTGCAATTTTGCGACTTTACGTGCTTCTAAATTGCGGGGGGAAAAAGGGTTTAACAGTGCCGTTCTAAATCCAATTACGCTATTTTGTGCGGCGAGCGTCGTTCTCGAATCAAACATTTTGTCCACATCGTGACCCGCCAGAAATTTCTGATGTGTGAAAGAAAGTTACGAAAATAATCTTGAAAGTTCTGTAGTAGAAGCTCGAGCCAATAGAAAGGCCAATGATTTTTCGCAATTTGTTATCGATTGCTCGCGCCTATCTTTACGAGGACAGTCTCGTTGC
Organism: Vollenhovia emeryi; assembly: GCF_000949405.1. Lineage (NCBI taxonomy): Eukaryota > Metazoa > Arthropoda > Insecta > Hymenoptera > Formicidae > Vollenhovia > Vollenhovia emeryi. The sequence goes on along the minus strand of NW_011967225.1, from coordinate 421,342 downwards.
ACAGCTACAGTGCAATATTAAAAGTTGCATCAGACAGCAATATTATTTCTACGCATCGTATTCTCATATAAGTATAATTCATAGCAATACCAAAAAATAATCATGGAAATTGTGGATTTAATTTAAGGAATTTTCGTTGTGTTTAACATTAAATTTAAATTGTATTTTAACGACGATCAATTTCGATGATTATTTAACGTAATTCTAATTTTTATCTATTTCTTTTTAATGCCACTTGCATGAGCGGACCGTGTAAAAGTGCGGCAGACGGATTTACAAATCCAGAATTTCATAAGACATACAATGTATTTATAACCGGATGTTATAATTCTTAAAACAGATGTACACTTTATACTTTAGCGTTCCGCGAGCAAAGAATATAATTGACACGCGAAGCGACTGAAGATGGATGTGAAGATGGATATGAAACTAACGATTTATTGATGACTGTACCCAAGAAAACGAGGCTCCGATCTTTTATTATCGTGTCTTTTGAAGTCTCGAGAATCATCTTTCTTGACATCTACGATGTCAAAGCTCGTTTTGCCAATCATCATAATAGTCAGTTATTTTGCTGATCTATTTGCTGAAATCTCGCAAATAGGTTCCTCGTTTCTCTTTGTCTGAAATGGAAAGGTTTTTCTAATATTGCGATAAGTTATATAGATCTGGAATGAACGTGATTACTTAATACTAAAGTATTAAGAAAACATTAAAGCAATAACAAATACATATTATTATGTCGATGACGTCGGCTTTTATTACTATCTATTGCCGTCGTCTCAACTAACTTTTTTTTCGCGTACCTAAATAAACTTTCGAGAGTGCCGTCGAGCACCTGCCAGCTAAATAACATCGTTTCCATCAGAAGCAACAGTAAATCATCGCGGATCTTGCGCGGGGGAAAAGAGCGGAAATAAAGTCGGCCCAGGAAGGAGGGCGCGCCTCTCGCCGAACTGTGAACTTTCGTATGAGGTTGCAATAGCGTTTTCATCCGATATTAAGAAACTTTCTATCGGTTCTCGTACTTGGGCAAAAACAAGATGAAATAAACCCGGGATAGATACACGCGAGACGTCGACGGCGCCGGCATCGTCGACGGGATTGCCGGGGTACGTGAGCGGGATAGAGCCGGCGGAACGTCATTAGTGCCCGGATGGATGAGAGCAAAACAGGAACCACTCGTTATCCAGATGGGCAGTAGCGCCATATCCCCGGGGATATATGCAGCAGGCAAGATGATGTCGAGCGAAACGTTTTGCATTCATCCGACACCGGGACGCCGGATACGTAACATTCGAGCAATCCGTGGACTAGAATGGACGCTCTAATTCCTGCATCAGCCAATAAGCCTAATGGAGGACGTTAGCTTGCTCGACGAGGCGTGACGCTTAGTATGAAGGGGCCCATCATGCGAATGGCGTCCGGTGTAACTGACGCATAAACGTCATCGGACGATAAAAAGATTTCGCGAATGCTTGAACGGATCTGTTGGCGACGACGAATTTTGTCGTTCTTGCCTTTGCTGATTATATACCAAATGTATTCTTGAATCGTTCATCAGTCAGGGTGTGAGACGTGTGATTCTCTTAATCGCGCGCAACGATTGTGCGATCGTCTGGATGATTTTACTTAAATCGCCTTTAAATCGTTCTGCTGACAAAAATACTCGTTCGCATTGAGTTACTTCTGTTGATTACAATATCTCGTTACCGAAAAACGCCACTTTGAAGTTTCCTTCGAATTAGAAGAGAGTTGACGCGACAATTAGGACAACAAAGGCAAAAGTCCCTGTGCGCGGCCGACGTCAATATTGTGTCGGAGTGGCTAATGCGTTTTCCATTTAACAAGTTTGACAAAAATTTGGAATTTCTTTCGAGTACATTTCGCAAGAACTGCATTCAGGATAATCGTCCCTAATGCTGCTTTCGGAACTCGCCAAGTTAGATTACAGCTTACATCAGAAAGTTACCGTCCTTCTCGAGAGCGACTTAAAATGTATCTAATGGATAATTCAGAGCGCGGATATAAGTTATAAAGTTAACTAGAGCGCGTATATAAATTATATGACCGGCTCCCGCGAGCGCGCGAGTGAAATCTTTTGCTACCCTTCGCCGGCCCGACATGAATATTACTAATTTCTTATTGAATCGGGTTATTCGCCCTTCTTTCGCGAGGCTCTTTGTTCTCCCCCAAAGCGCATAAAGAATTTTCCCGGCCGGAAGCGGTGCGCCATCATCGCATTATTCTTACCCGCGCTATAGCCATCGTGAACGAATAAAACGATCCGCGAGAGGTGCGTCACCCGCCCGTCGCGTTCATACTTCCTTCAGCGCTTTTACCAGCTAATTGGACCAGTGTGAAACGGGAGCTTTTTCGCTATGGCTTTTTATTTGCGGTTTTGCGTCCGACTTTACCTTAACACTGGCAGTACTCGTGAACAATCGCGAACGACTAATTTGCAGCTCTCGGTCGTAACCACCGAGTTAAGTAATGTTAAAGGTGGTACAATTCGTCGTTTACAGCGTTACGTTAGCGGTGGCACAAATGGAGAAAGCTTACGCTGCGCGCCGCAAAAGTTCAGAGCCTCAGCTTGTTATGCGGCACTGAATGCCTCGGTTCTTGTTAAAAGTAAGATAATATTAACAGAAAGTTTATCTATTCGGATATCGAGTGGATTTTTACATTGTGCGCTACCATTGTAGCTTTAGAATTCAATAAATACCCGTTGTGCGGCTTCCTTCCTTATTACTTTTTTAATAGAAGAAATTGCAGCTTTTATGCCCTTTTTGTTTCTCATATTTATTGTTAATTATTTGTTATTCGTTTAGATATCAAGTTATTTAAGATTAAGCATATTCGTGTACTTTCTTACTTAGATTTTTTATTATTATAATATTGAATAGTGATGAAGGAATAGTAATGTGTTATAGTAATCATACGTTTTTTAATTCATTGCCATATTAAATAGCTGCGTTTAAGAGATGCTCCATGTCGATAGACTTCTCTACTTTTAATGAAACACATGTTTACTGTATATCCCCTGTATTTTTGCGAAGTAGAGATTTTCATGTTTGAAATGATAAATTACACGTCAACTTCCCGCGGGTTTTCCATGCAAGAGAGAAACGGAAGCTCCGAGAAGTCAGTTCGGCCCCGAGCAACGAAGCACAAGTTCTTGGAACGCAAGTTTCGCCGCAATTCACGGACCACGTGCTACGGATATTTGACGTCGGTGTGACTTGCAGTTGCGCGTGAAGGCAAGACAAGACAAACGGAACTTAAGTTCCTCTCTTGGCCGATCGATGCATGACTCGCAGGGTCTGTGCGGATCAATCGTCATTCGCGAAAGAAGACAAATTTTCGACTCGCTGTGTAATTTCACATTAAATACGCGACAGAGATTTAACCAAGTTGGTTGGGGGTTGTATTATAGTTTAGAATCGACTCTACTCCAAAGTTAGTGCCTAGATTTCGGTTTTACTCCCTTTCTTGTTTCGTGTTTAGATTACATTTTTTAGCAACTTACATTTTGAAAAGTGCGTTATGAATCTTTTATACAATACATATATAAAAACTAAGTTAAACGAAACTATGGTAAAACGGCTCTAGGAAATTTGGTAAATTTATATGATACGGATCGATGGCGCTAACGAGGGGACCGACGACCGACGACGCGAAACGAGCGCGGCGTGAAAGAACCGAGAAAAAAATGTGCGTCTTCCCATTGTAGCTCTACGTTACACCGAACATAATAGAGCTTTCTAGGGCAGAGGATGCTGATAGTTTGCATTATTGTACGAATGGCCGCATTTTTACACGTGAAACGATGATACTTGCTATTCAGAGACAGTAACTGCAACATTTGCTCGGACGTTTTTGTGCTAAAACGGATTTGTCTATAGTTATATGAAGATAAAAGTCATCTCAGCGGGATTCAATGGCTAAACCGGCGCCAAACTATATATAAATGAAATGAGAGACAGTGCAAATTTCCTTTTGCCAAGTCTGTGTTTATTATCAGCATTAGTTAATTAAGCTGCAAACACGTCGGACAAGCCTATTATTTCATAAGTAATATCGAATTGAAACAGTTATCAGTTTCACAAACTCTTAAATATTATAGGTCTTGTTAAGAAACAAATATATACAATATATCAAATATCGTGTATGTTTATATGAGAATTTGTATGAGAGAATTGATAGATTTTAACGTTGCCGAATTTTCCATATGATTAGCAAAACATAGTTAGGTAGTTGCGATAGCTGATTAATTTCGACTACGAATATAGATTAAAACTCAGCTTCAGCTTCAATTACTGGATACTGCAACTTAATCGAGTTGATTAACGTTCTAACTATGAATATGGCTGTTAGAGACTGTAATTCTGCAACGTGGCATCGGTGTAACTCGAAGAATATCGATTCCCCCCTCGGCACACGAGCAAACGCTCTTCGTTATCGCAACTAGAATATATATTATCAGTGATATCATTTGTTAATTCCCAAGCTGCGCAAATTTTTGCGCAAGTATATTATGTACCGGGCTAATTGGAGTTGACCGCGATGAACCACTTAACATTTTTAATCACGCTTAACACCGTGCCTTTTTCCAACAATACGCTGCTACCTTTGTAAAGTTGTTCGTAAACTTCCATTAAATCCCACGTCGAAACGGCACCGCGTAGACTGGTGAATTTACGATGTAGGTAAGCAGGGTAAAAGTTTCATCTCGCCGGAAAAAGTGCATCCAACTACATCGTTGGCGTGAAACGATCATTCCGCGCCTTCATTTTTCACTAATATCAATGGAGATCTTTTCTCGATAACCCGACTACACTTTCCGAGGACGCCTCGAGAAATCCTGGCCGGATCTGATCATCGCGGTGAAGTATCGGGCGTGTGCAAATTGATTCCTTGTGTTCGCACTTAAGTGCTTTCTTATCGCAGACGCGGATTTGGGCCCCGGCCAGCGACTATGACGAATGGCTCGCGACAACGAAAGAACGGAGTCGCGAAAGTCAGTTGAGAATAAACGAGCGCCTTCAGCCCGTCAACAGGTCGAGAGCTGCCACTTCCTGTCGCCTTCCGGCAATAGCAATATGACTTTGGACGATAATGGATTCGCCATGACGTATTTTTTAGCACGAGAATTACAGTTCGCTCATTCTCGGGCTTTCGGAGACGAGAAGGATTATTCGCGTAATAAGTTGGATAGCTTTGCCTTATTTCTAGAAATGTCTCGTCCAAAGCTATCCCTGCTACGTTTGTCCGGTAATCATTGCCATTTTTCGAATTGCCTCGAATCATTTTGCAACAACATACACGCAAGAGATACCCCGAGTGCTTTGACAGCCTTGTTTACTTTTTGAGATTATGCGCGTATATTTTGTCGACGATCGAAATTAATATTAGATCGCAAATGTTTACGCACATGTGCTACGTCTCATACATGGAGATATACCTGCGGAGAAAATTTCAAAACGCTTGTAAAATATGCTCGCCCTGATATCCGTCTACCGCTTACTCCGCTTGTGATACGTAACTGCGATCATCTTGCACGAGAATAATGTGAAGAATAATATGAAGGTACGAGACACCGTCTTTCTTCAGAAATACCATACCGATTCATGCACGATGCACTCGGAACGACAGGCAGAAGTGCAATATAGCGCTCTCGCTCGCAGCATCCGTTGAGTTTCTTCACGCTTTTTCGTTCGCGAAGGTTACATTGTTAAAATAGAAATAATTCAAGCGTGTTCAAGCGTAAGAAATGAAAATCAGGCCAAGTGACAAATTGTTACTAACTGGATGTTAAAGAGAGCTTTCGACGCGCAGAGCCGGGACTGGACATTTTGGCGCCCGAGGCCAAAGAAAAAAGTGCGCCCCTTAGTAACAAACAAATATTTCTTTTACGGCGTATAAAATGTGATAAAAATAATTTTGATTAGTTATATTTTATAGATTAATATTCATTTTATTAGAACATATAGTCATCATGTATGCAGGTATGCGTTATAAAAATTTGTATTGCCATTTTTGCGCCCCTACAAATCGTTTACACGAGGCAAGTGCCTCGTTCGCTGCACCCTAGTCCCGGCTCTGTCAACGCGTTCTTCTCTTTCTTCCGACAACGCTTGTCGTGTAACGTTATATCATCCACCTTTTTCCTCAAAAGACTCGAATATCGTTATTTACACCTCTGTTGTGTTAGTTAAGTTTAATTCGGACCATTTCTAAGTGCTGCGTTTCGGAGTTACGTTCGCAAACGTCGTCGGGTCGTGTGTATCATTAAGTGAGGCTTCGTTTGCATGCGCATGACTCGAACCAGCCGAGCTACCGAGATCTTGAATGAAGACGCTGTTCAACCCGTTCACCGTATCCGAGTGTGTATCGCGGAGTATCGCGCTGCGTACGCGACACGCTTGGCGCTTTGCATGATATTACGAGTGAAATCTGGAAAGCTGGATTCATTCTAATTCGCGATTCTGCAGTTTCTCGGTTGAAAACTCATTTGACGACGGGAAAATCTCCTTGTGGCATACCTGTGTAATTATAAATTCAACGCACAAGCTTGTCTTATGTAGAAAATTATTGTACAATCGAAACACGACTGCAATGCACACACGATCCTCGTTTCTTCTCCCTTTCTGTACATTTCGACTCGACGTATTCCCTTAGGGGGAAGGTTCTTACACGAAACATTATATGAGACATCGAATGCAATTTGCGTTACTTTACTCGCAGATCAGCTTTCCGCTATGGTCCAAGAGCACTGAATTTTCGATGCGTGCCCGTGGATTCGTATCCTCTAGGGAGAGAAGGGGAGGGGAGAGAGAGAGAGAGAGAGAGAGAGAGAGAGAGAGAGAGAGAGAG
>NW_011967225.1:383368-413451 GCF_000949405.1 Vollenhovia emeryi | reverse complement strand
GAGAATATGCGCACATAATGATTCGGGCAAATTTCATTACCGTCACCGTCACCGTCTGCTCGAAATAGTTGACGGTGGAGGATGATTACATCATCCTCCACCGCGAGTCGGAAGTTGGACCGTTGCGGTCGAACTCGAAGCCAATATCAATTTCTCCGATCGCGCGGTGTTCTCGATAGCTTCGCCGTTGTAGAATGCATGAGACAATCGGAGACGCTCCGGAGTGCCTTTCCAACAACATAAGACAAATTTTGCCCCTAACTTTCCTCGTTCGCGCTCCCCACGTGCGTATCGACGATCTTCGGCGAGATCGTGGATGACAGGGGGATAGAATACGAGCTCAGCGATCCGCTGAGCCTCCACCGCAGCGTCCTTTAAGGAAGCGCGCGCTCGTAACCATTAATATGCAACAGTGTACAACAGCGGTGCTCTGTAGCACACGTTCATAAAGTGCGCCCCGAAGACCGTCAAAGGCGCACCGTCGTCGGATATCTCGCAGAAGTTGCCGCCGTAAAACGGTTGGTACCGGCTTGATCGCTTAATGCCTCGCGAAACTTCTGCGAACAGCGAATAAAGAACGCCTTCTGTCTATCAAAGTTACGCACGCGTCGTTACAGAACAGCGCGAAGGGCCGCCCATATTTCGTAACAGGCACGTTAACCGCCTGAATTCCTTTTTAAACTGCTAAAGATATTGAAACCATCGTCGAGGCGAATGTCACGCCGGTAATATTTCAGCTATATTCTTGGCTACTTTCAACCGTATACAACCTGTAATACTTGGACTGAACAATACAGTTAAAAAATGACTCTGCTCTTCTATACGAAATGTAGTAAAAAAAAAAGCGCAAGGTGCACGCAATATTGTTTGTTGTAATATTAAAAAAGCTCGAGATTTATTCCCTCAGAATGCGCGTTCTAATAAATTGTAAATCATTTTTAAAGTCACAGTGCAGACATTTCGTTTTTCGAATGCATGGAGAAACTCCGCACATGCATTGCAAACGTACCATATAGTTCTAATGTAACGGAGTGTTTGCTTAATTCGTTATTGTTTAAAAGTGTTGTAGTATTCTGTCAGTTTAAACCGCTAATGTTCTTTTATTCTTTACTTGAGTCTAGAACAATGTTCGCGAATATTTCTTTTCTTATTGTGAAAACAGATTCAATTCAAATCGGAGTATCGATTTATCCCAAAGAATGACCAAGATGGGAGATCCTCCAAATGGGAGGTTTCCTCCGGCAAGGTTAGCAGCCTACCGAAGATGAAGTAAAACCAAATGCTTAAAGTACTAGAACGAGAACTGGACAAAACAGGCTTTAAGCCTAATACACGAGGAAGAAGAAGAAGAAGAAGTAGAATAGCTCGTTAACTGTTTCGAAAATTGCAAAATGGTAGAGGACTTTTCGACTCAGTCTAGTCCGCTCTATCCGCAAATAAGAGGTGAGACGGGTATTACATAATACCCTGTATAAACGACGAGTAAAGGGAAATTCACAACTTTTTCCAAATCTATACGAACTGTGATGCGAGTATCGACAAATCGCTCGAGAGATCGGATACACAGAGAGAACGGTTTCTTTGAATTTAATAAATTTTATTAGATTCAAAGAAATTTATCTTTTGGAATAGTCCAAACAAACCAATTGTTGGTTCAACAAATATGATTATTTGAACTTTCAAATAATAAATAGCTTTACTTCAAATAAAAGATTTGTTTGAAACGAAAGGAATATTCTCTTTAATCTAAACGATATTATTGTTTCATTCAAACAACATTATCGTTTGATAGAAAATATGTGAAACAAATGTATATGCATACATCTTTCTCCCTCTACATTAGAATTTTCCCTTCATTAAAAGAAGAAAGATAAACACTGAATTAGTACACTATATTCAGCCATAATAAAAAATAGACCATTAAATGCTTAAACTGCGTCTGCTGATGCGGTCGCTTATATACCATAGCTGCCGCGATTTTACTTACGAGTTCGGTGGCCATCTAGTGGCAGCACCGAAGCTTTATAAGCGCCTGGCCAAATAATATAATTATTTCATTGAAAGATATTACTTCAAATAATAGTGTTTTTTCTATCAAATAATACAGGTTGTTTGAATAAAACAACAAAATTCTTATTCAAAACATATAATGTTTCGTATAAGCATATTTGTTTCAATGAAACAAATTTCAACCAAATAAATAGGAATACTAAATCCAAAGAAACCGTTCTCTCTGTGTACAATCGGCATTCAAGCAGTTTCATTTTTAACCGATAAATTTTGTAACTATCCAAACAAAAGTACGCACATGATAGTTATTAATGCGAAACGATGTGTCCCGATTTGCTCTCGTATCTTTTTATATGTAGCGAAACTGATAAGAGGTGTACGCGTGCTCCCGGCCAGTAGCGAAATACGCGGCGCGAATGCACAATGAGCCGCGGCCTGCCGGCTGCGGGCATTTCATCGCCTTTCGGATTGAAACTCCGTCTGGTAATATTTTCCCGCGGGCGAACTTGATTAAAGCGCGGCGGACCGGCCTTTTAAACGAGCAAACAGTGGCCGCGCCGTAGCGTGCGGCTAGAACGCGGCGCGACGATGGCCGCGAAGGCACCTGGCAGGTGGCGGCGCGAGGCAAGCAAATGCAATTTTATGCCTCAGTTTTTCTCATTTCGCTCCTGTCATCGCGCGCTGCGCCAACCCGACCCCGCGTTCCTTTCCGCCCCCCCCCCCCCCGTGCCCCCGCAATCGCGCAAGTATCCGCCGGAGAAGCGCACCTCTGATCTTCCGGACCTCTACCCGCTGGTCTGCATCTTCCTGCGAAATGAATCCCGCGGAAAATGCGAACGCGCCGCGTACAAAATATATACAGGGTGTTATGTAATACCCGCCTCACCTCTTAATTGCGAATAGAGCGGTCTAAACTAACTCGAAGAGTCCTCTACCATTTTGCACTTTTCGCAATAGTTAACGAGTTATTAATTATTAAAAATTACTGTGTTAGCCCGGCCTATCCAATTCAAGCGCGGAGATGCCGTGTGTCATAAACATAGACATAGTAAATATAGACTGAGCGTCCCATTGAATAAGCTGAAGCTTGTGAAGAGAGAGAGGCAAAGGAGATTTAAGAAGACTTTCTTTCTCTGTCTCACACCGCATCGTGAGAAGGGAGAATCACGCCTGTATAGTACTGCGCAGGCACGATTCTTTTCTTTTACGCTGGTGTAAGACGGAGAAAGAAAGCCTTCGTAAATCTTCCCTCGCTCTCTTCACAAGCTTCAGCTTATTCAATGGGACGCTCAGGCCGGTATTCATAGTCCGTTCTTATATTTAAGATCATCTTAAGTATGCTCTTAATGTGTTTTCAACCAATCACAGAACTGTATTAGCGTCTTAAGACGATACTTAAGATGATTTTGAAATGAGAATCGACTATGAATACCGGCCTCAGTCTATATTTACTATGTCTATGGTCATAACAACTCCCCGCCTAGCAACGCCGATCGTGGGATGGTCGAATCTCGCCTAGCAACGCCGATCGCGGGATGGTCGAATCTCGCCGCGCGCTTGAATAGGCCGCGCTAAGACAGTGACTTTTTAATAATTAATAACTCGTTAACCATTGCGAAAATTGCAAAATGGTACAAGACTTTCCAGCTGAGTCTAATCTGCTCTATCCGTAAATAAGAGGTGAGGCGGGTATTACATAACACCCTGTATTAATATTTTCGATGCGCGACAGAATCCTCTACCCTGTGCTCGCTATTGTTTTCGCGATTGCTCTCTTGTATTAAATCAAATGACGGCAAGATCGAGGGGGAGGTGAATTTTATTGGCGCTAGTAGGATTATTTATCAGTGGTTCGACAGTGAGATTATTCACTTCTTAACGTTTACGTTACCTCGTCGTTTGATTAAAAAAATTCTCCAAGGTTATTTTACATATCTAAAGCAGAGGCACGTGCGAAATTGAAACGCAACGATATATCATACGCGAGAAAGGTCGGCCTGCGTCGGAAAGCGTATTCAACGCCGTGAGAAATGAGAGAATATCGTACATGTGCCCGGAAACGCATATCTATATGGAATTTTGATATGCGATTCGTAAAATTTCGGATTTCATTCCGTTGTGTGATTTATCGGAGATGTAACTTGGCCGCGCTGGATTCAGCATGGAAAATTCGCAATCGCGAGCGCGGGAAGTGACCGAAATGAAATGAAAGAATGCATGTAACAGGCGTATTACGTCGCTGCCGGCTGTGCGCGAATGTCGAGTGCCGTCCGCGTGAATTACGTGGTGATTTCGCACTCTCTTTCGAAAGCATCTGCCGTGCCTGCTTTCGTATTTACGCGTTTATTTCGAAACTGACTTGAGGCACGTCGCACAGTGCGACATATATTTCGATATAAACGATCTCTGTAAACATATCTTCGTTTAATTGTAATAATCATCGTAATCGTGAAACTTATTTTACATAATCTGTCATTGGACACACTCGCACATCGTCGAGCTTTTTATTTTTATTTATCCAATTTTTTTTCTATCAAAGATGAAAAAGTTAGTGCGAAACTCCGAAATTGCAATGTTCTCACTTTGAGTGCTCGTACACTCGCTAAAAGCAAACAGTCAGGCGGCGTAAAGCACTTCCGTTTCTCTCTCTCTCTCTCTCTCTCTTTGATACCATTAAACGATTCCCTCATTGAGTGTCCGCTGTAATATTCCCGGTGTCACCTTTGCTAGGACAAAGGTAGCGCTCTTGCAAATGCGCCTGGTCTTATTAGCGGACTGGTTCTTCTTGGGATCAGCGAGGAGCCGAGCGGTGAACATTTTTATCGCATTACTACACTGCGCTATCATTCTCCGCTCCAAATGTGGCTCTGCATGCATCTCAAAGTAATCCGAATAATCGGATTAACGACCACTTAGTGTAATTTTAGCATCTGCCTGTTAACGAAATGCACTCGGATCGAGTTCACCGCGTTCATATCTTTCCGCTATGAGAAGCTCCGCAGGATCTTGGTATTAATCTGCCAATCTGTCGCGATTAAGACATGCGATCTTGTAAAGTTGGAATAGCGTATAGAATTTGCGAGTTTATGCGTATAGACGTGTATGAAAATAACAGTGTGTGCTGTTTTCTTGACGTTTTCATTAATTTATTTTAAACGTACACGTGGCACAGAAGTGAAAACGTATACCGTCTATGATCAAATGATTGATTAATACCGCTCCAGCATTGGCGAGTCCTTTCTCAGTGCAGATAAACCGACATAGTGATCGTTGACAAACAGTAGAATGGGCTCGATACAGATTAAACTTTGATATTTAATGAATCATTGAATCTATGATGAAATTAATGCTGCTGGGGAGCTTTGATAGAGAGATTACATTGCGCATTAATATGTCAGTGTACGCAGATGGCCACGCGCGATGCACAGTTGGACGGATTCCAGCGTACACTAAATGGTCGATATCTCGACATCGACGTAGTTTTCTCATTGTCATGAAATTTTATATTAATCTTCCGCAAATTATTTGTTGTCTTTATTCGCATATTTTTGACAGTTATATTTAAACACGTCATTTCGTTAATTTGTCCGCAGCTTCATTGTTCATCTTCTTTATCCTATTCTATAATATAAATGTATTTATAATCAATTATACTAGATTGGCAGGCGAAGTGACTCTCATTTAATTTTGTAATAATTTCTAGTGATTGGTAGATTTAATGAAATTAATGGAAACAAAGATATAAAAAGCCGTTGAACGTTTCGAGATTTCGTTGAGTGGAAATGAAAAAACTCATTTTGCGCTGAAGTTAGAAAAAATGTATTGTTCGCCAAGAAAAACAGAATACTTTGGTTAAAAAGCACTTTTAAAAAACACTTTTATCGTTTTAAGTTTTATAAATAGCGTGATATGCAGTAACGCGAAGTCCCACGTACTCTCGTTTGCAAGCGAATGCTTGGCGCGCATTACCAGGACGATACCAGGAACGTTTTAACGCACCGTCATCTTTTGGATGCTAGTCCACTTTTTTCCGACCATTATACGTACAACATGAGTACGCAAGAGTACACGCAGAGAGAGAGAGAGGGAGAGAGAGAGAGCAACGGAAGGGGAGTCGCAAGATTTGAGCTTGAAAATGGTATATGACTATGATGGTCCGTTGCATATTTCAAGATCTACTTGCAGACCGATGCGAGATGCTTGTCGTGATTCATACACGTACATCGTAACAAGCGCATATAATATATGCGCATAACCACTCTTGTGTATCGCGTAAAATTATATTCTGCGTTATATTATGTTCTCATATTTTGTAAAATATTCTATTTCATAATATAGCTGATTCCATAAAATATCTTGAAGCCGTTATTCCAAATTATTTTGCTTCTAAATAACGTATGTCGTTAATAATCCAGCAGACCGGCTAATAGCGTATTAATAATTTTGCAAATCCTCGAACTTGTTAAAACGCACTCCCAAACGGTGAAAAGACGTTTAAATGGAATATAAATACAATTTGTATGTTTCTACGCTCGTAAAAAAAATGTATTTTTATAGCACCGATACGTACATATTTAGATTATTTTTTTGCCTATGTCGAATCCAGATACATGATACCATTACTGTAACAATAATTATCAGGTTACAATGCAATAGTTGCAATTCGAGTTTCATTTTTGTGGTATCCGTTCTAATTGACAAGCAGCGTGTAATGTTCAATTTACGAAAATGGATTTTAGTGAAATATTTTCCCAATTTAGTATCACGAATGAATCGCGCAAGTTTGCTCTTTCAGGTCATCGCGCGTAATGTAGTTATTTGTTTATACTAATTGTAATTGTTTGTTCATACATATTCTAATGTATCTTTTTCTTGTTACAGGTATGTAACCGATTCTCTCGCAGCAGTGCAAGCACAACTGCTATTTCGGTGAGTCTTAAAATAATGTTCTATAATCAACTAGACGGCCATGGCTATTTATTAAGGATGTATTCTTCTAATATATTTAACATTTATTTTTAAATTTTTTATATTTAACGTACGACCGTTAAACACATTAGACTCTGATCCAATTACATGAACTTATATATTTCTGAACAATTTTTTTCATATACTTTTGCATTTATTAAGTTCTTCCGCACTCATTTTTTTAAACAATATCATTTTATGTAATCTGTAAATAATGTCACATATACGTTGCGTTGAGATCTCTGATTACTGGATGCGATCGATCTGGCGTGTCCTATCACCTTTTAGAAAGGCGCGCGAGGTCGATGGTACTTGAACACACAAGGACAAGATATCTCATCCCTACAACTCTTTCGTTCGCTTTTGCTGTGCAGTCCTTGGATGCAACCCTGTCCCCTCGACCGCTGCGTTCTGTCGTGCCACTTTATGACAATGCATTTCCCATTCCATCTATCTGTTTTCCGCGTGAGAAACCTGAATGCCATCGATAAAATATTAAGGGCGACGAACGCACATATAGCGTAAAGTTGTAAGAAAGACATTTAAATGGGTAGAATGATTACCGTTTCAACGGGGAAATTAATTTAAAACGCGATAGCGATGGTAAACATCTTTTTTAAAAATATTTTTCTGTTCAAAGATAATTTATCTCTTTTCATTTGTGAGAAAAGAAGTTTCAATATATTGTCATCTATGGTGTAATGCTAACATATCAATCTTTCCGGTGTATGAAATTATGAGTTTTGTACAATGAGAAAAAGACACAATCAGCACAAAAAGCAAAAAAGTCAAATTATCTAAAACTTTTGTATTGAACAACGTGATATTGTTAATATTAATTTAGCCAATAACGTTCTGACTTCCACTTAAAATAATATTTTTACAATAGCAATAATGAATTGCTTTGCTCTTTACTCCGTATAATAATTTTCTTCACGAAGAATATTAAAGAGGAAAAAGGAAGAATTTACGATTTTTACAGAATGGCACAAAAATTGTCACTTTTATCTTCAAGAAAGTCGAGACTGTCAGCGACGTGGTATTGTCTCTTTCTTTAAATTTATATTATTACTCTTCTTTCTACAATCTACATTGACATATCTATAGATATAATAAATGCGTCTCAGTATTCTTACGCTTTATTTTTTAATTGGATGTCTATACTTTTATTGTTTCATTTACTTTTCTTAAAAAAATTATTATTTAAAGAATACGTGCAATTCCTAATTATCCAACGAATTACTTTTAAAGTTAATATGATGATAAAAATGAAAAATCAAACGACTTTCTACGTATTTTAAAGTAATTTAGCATTCGAAACAATAGCAATAGATATCATTATATTTTTGTTTTAATGCTTAAAGATTTAAAAATATTCTGCATCGTCAAACACAGATTTGTGTATCAAAGCGAAATGAATCATGGAAATTACAGTTGTTAAGAGAACGTGAAAGAGATTTCTATTCTCCGAGAATCGAAATAACGTTACGAAGTTGATTTCCGAGAAAAAAAAACCATTGCAAGACAACTTGACGAAGGAGCATCTAAACAATGTAATTTGTCGGTTCTGGAACATTGGGAGCCATTAATTCACAAAATTAGCCGGATAAATCGAGAACGGGAGCGGTAGAAATCTTCGAGTGGATAACAATCGGCCGCTGGGCGGGCGCTGCAAAGAATGCTCGTCTGCCATTATTGGTTCGAAGAAAATGCCGAATCACCGTGCTTTCAACGCATTCTTTCAATAGATGAGAAATTTACTTTCTTGCAGCTTAGATACGAAACGAGAGTATACGATAAATTGCGACTGCACTTGAAAGTTACAAATGAAAATAGTCATACAATAAATTAGTCCGCTTTCTAATTGCCTTTTCGTATGTCCGCGCGTTCACTTAACGATAGCTTTGCTAGTAACAAGCTTCGTAATTGCCCGGTTCAATTAATATTTTCTTATTTACTTTAACATTTCATACGACTGATTTGGTTTGACATTTAAACTTATAATTGGTGCAAATGGAAGTATGATGTAAAGTTTTTCCTACCGAACAAAGAGACGTTATTCAATACTTTGGCGATTTTAACGGGCAGAACTTTACGTGTATTGTAAATGAAATTTTATGTACGCTGAATGGAGCAGAAGTGCTCGTTTAATATATCGTAGCGTGTCAACTGGAGAAAAAAGAAGCTGCATCCATGCGATTTAAACTTTAGACGTGAGTCGATAGGAAAGTTCTCTGTCGAGATTTTAAATTTATGTTGCGCAAGCTGTCTATATGCAGGTCGCATCGAATCTTAACAAAGTCTTTTGCGCGGATTTCAAGCATCAAGAAATGCTCGTGAAAGTAGTAAAGTTAATTAACCGCTTGTAACACGAACGAGCGCCTTACATCAAACGGTGCTTTAATATCATTCCGCAATGTAGAAATTAAAGCCTTGGAGAGGATAAGAGCATAAACATTTTTTAACGACGCAATTTACGCGACGCTATCTTTTACGATCGCCATTCTCGAACGCTGATATTAAAGACTCTGGCTAGGTTGTTTGGCATTCGATTTCGTGTCACGCGCAAAAGTGTAATTCCGGATTTATTCTATTTCGTGATATTTTATTCTAATTTCCGTATTTAATTTATGAAATTATTTCGAAGGACCGACCTTTGGAGTGTATTTTGCGAATGCTCGCTTTATTCGTTCAGGAAGTAAAAGGTCGCGCGCTAAAATAATTGAGACCGTTCTCTTCAACCATCTTTTATTCTAAATTGTCCGAAGACAAGGCCCGTATCAGATCCTGATTGTTTCATTACGTTTTTCGTTCGACGCAGACTGCGCGGGACAATCGAATTACAATCGGAATTCTCCGGCATGTTCTATATAATGATCAGACATACCGCAGGACGGGGATTTCGCGAATCGAAGAACGACACAGGGCAGAGATTCCCTTAGCTATAAATCCTTATTTCAATATCCATACGGAGATAATTAATGCCAATGCGCACGCTGTGCCGAGTAACGAAGGCGCGATAGCGACGGCACACACGCCGGTTGTACGATCTCACGTTTCGTCGAACGCCTTTCCCGGCGGAATCGGAATTAATTTGCCCACATTTTATAATACAATCGCGCCGAGACCCACCGGACGGCGATTTATAACGGCAATATTTCAGAATGCAACGGAGCGAAGGCGTCAGAACGAATATGCGAAATTGCTGGTCTCAATCCACATTGTCGCGTAATCATGCGATGTCTGTGCCCTGCGCAGAGAAAATCTACAAGAATATATTTTCTCTACGCGTTGTTACGAGTGACATACTTTTTCAAGTGCTTTCGTTAATGTGCGCATTTTCGCAGTGTTGAAAAAATGTGGCTACGTTATACAATGCTGACGTAATCTAACTGAATCTCTTTTTATTTTACGCAAAAAAATTGTTAATCCCAAAGGGATGTTTTCTTCCGCGCATCTAATTAGTGTAAAGGAAGATATGAGAAATAATATATCCCTCTTCTGTAGCAACGTACACGAGGCTTATTCGTCGAATAAAAGGGTCTTTCTCTTCTTCCGTACATTATCGAGGTTGTTAAAAGTAGCCGATCGTACTTTTTTTTACGCTGATACTTGAACTTTTATTTTGCATTAAAAGTTACCTCCCTCCGCTTGTAGATGATATTTTTTATTATTCTTTAATAAAACGGCTTATTATAACTTCGGACCATTCCACTTTTGACATAATCGCGGCGTATATATACAGACTGCATTTCGTATTTCACGTCAAGAACTTCGATGGAACTGCAACTCGCTAAACTAAGAGAATATCTTGATTCCATTGTATCTTCAAGTTTTGTACGGCGCCGAGTGTTTCTTCATGCTTTAACTTTTTGTAGTTTACTGTAACTTTAGAACGACATTGTACTTCTCTTTTACAATCGCGAGACCTCGGTAAGCATTTCTTACCCCCGCGGTTTATTTCGCATCATGATTTTGATCGTTTAAGGTAACGTGAGCGTCGCAGTTATCATTTCGTGGCACATCTCGGAGATTGTTATCGAAGAGATCCACCAGAGCCTCCGAGTAATGTAATTTGATCTAGCGCCAAGTCGCGTTTGTGTTGTTTCCACTGCGTAATAATAATTACAATAGATAGGGCGAAATTTAAAAAACATAAAGGATCATTTTTGTCAGTTTTATAACACGACGAATGGATGTTTTCGTACTTTATTCTTCCTCCGCTGAAACTCCGACGGACTATATTTTATTTTGCTAGCCTATTTTTTTACGTTTTAACCCTCCGCAGTCCATTGTAACTTTAGAGAGTGACATTCTACGCTTATTTTTATTCCGGACTATTTTCTGTTGCTATACGATGGCGGGAGTACTGTAGCGTACTTTAATGTTGTAGTACGTGAACCATCTCTTGTTGGTTACTTTTATCCTCTCGGAGTATGCTAGCTTTTGCCACGAAACGCTGGCAAACGTTTAACGCGATATATATATATATATATATATATATATATATCGCGTACACGTACACATAAAAACACAGTCGCATTAAGTTAATCTCTTTTAATAATTGGGACAGCTGTTAGGATGAAAAGAATAGTGGTTTTTATTGCTCTTTTACAAATGCGATTATAGAACATAGTTTATCGTCTAAACGAATCTAAACGAATAAATTAGATAAGACTGACAAGGGGAGGACGCGCGGTGCCCCTCGCCGATTTAAGCCGTGATTTTTCTACGTGTAGTCCTCGATGAGGAAGAGATTTTGTGAAAGTATAGAAGTGCCCTACACCGCAATGTGTTGAGTCTTGCTGGAAAACTTAAAAATTTCTTTTGGACGAATACTCCTCCCCCCGATTCGCTTCTACCGTATTTTGTGTCATTTGAAGTTAAATTGACATATTTTTATTACGTTATCATTTTTGCTGTCCAACGTACGTAATTTTTTTAAAAAGGAAAAGTATACAAATGTCGATTTCGATTAGAGTTCGTCTATCATTTTCGGGTAAGTTCACAGGGTAACACGGGCGTAGCTGAATCGCGAAGTAATCCAATAAAAAGCCGCGATATAACATCCATCGTTTACTTAGAATTGTGTTAAAATACGAGAAACATTCGGCGTGAATTTAACGTTGCAAACCGTTAGGTGTTTCAAAGAGCAATTCGGGGCTGGAGCGTGGCCTTGGTAATTTGTTGTTGTAGAAGAAGCGCGCTATTGTGTACGCAAGGTCGCCGCGCCGGCAGTCGTACGCAGTCACTCGGCGGACGAGTATCGCGGCGAGTCGCTCTCCGTGTGTAGTCGTATCATCCCTCGCAACGCGATAACCCCCTTTGATTAATTAGCGATTATCAATTCGTGCTATCTATTAACTCTTGATTAATAACGACTATTTATTGAAGCAGATATACCGCGCGTATTATTGAAACACGATACGCAATAGGGATTGTGAAATACCGCTTTATTGCGCGGATGTGATATTTTTTTAAATAATTACTCGAAATGGAAATGTATCTCGCGTTGCGCTATAAATTTCTCGCGCGTTCAGTTTTGAGTCTCTTCCGTGGCTTCCATTTCCGGAACGAGAGTAACGCGCGATTCGAACGATTCAACTAATTGTAAGACTCGCCGCACGTCGTTCGTTCATTATTTTGGGTGTTGCGCGTCCCATGCGGGAGTGTCTGCTCGTGTCGCACAGTTAATTGTTTTCGCGAGTGACTGAGTGCGATGCAGAAAACTGAGCGGCGGAGGAGACCCTGGGAGGTATCCGGCTGCGGCAAGGCAATCATTGAGTGAGTAATCCATCGCAACGTGACAGCCAATAATTATCTCATCGCGTATACAACGTTGTCAAGTGTTCGGCGCAAATTGCGTAATATTTTAAGGGCGTTGGATTTTTC
The DNA here is from genome assembly GCF_000949405.1 of Vollenhovia emeryi. Lineage (NCBI taxonomy): Eukaryota > Metazoa > Arthropoda > Insecta > Hymenoptera > Formicidae > Vollenhovia > Vollenhovia emeryi. The sequence goes on along the minus strand of NW_011967225.1, from coordinate 400,581 downwards.
ACGGGATTCATAATTATTCCGTTTCTCTCAATCGGTGAGTTTTCGCGACGCTCGTACTTATTAAAGCTGTTCCTTCGCATCCGTTTGCGCACGTTTATTGGATCTGGATTTGCCTTCGCGAAAACTAATTGAAAACGTATGAGTAATTTCTCCCCGTTTGCTTGACGATTCATAAATGTTAGCATTCAATGCTGCAATACATATGCCTTGGTATACAATTATCTCAAATTATGCATTATAAATTTAATGTATCGTATATAATTAATCCAAAGATTAGATATACTTTTATCGCGATTATAATGCAACGATTGAATATGCATTACGCATTTTATGTGGTATTTTGCATAAGGGAAATATGCGAATGTTTTTTCGCGCTTTTGACATTATTGGCGAGCGACAATAAAAAGGTCTGACCCGATTTGGAAAACGTTGCTGCAAAGTCGTACGTAGTGAAACAACGGCGCGCAAAATATTTAACTGTTCGCATAAAACATCGCGGGCGCGAATTAGCGGATCGCATTGTCATTTGGATAAACGCGCAGCGTTCAATGAGGGATTACGTTTTACGAGCGTTTAATGTTTACCAACTTCTCGTTGGCACGCCAGCATTATCTCGTTAGGTGTCCACGACATCACAGCCAAATTGCCTGTCTGGCTGTCGATCAGCGTTTAATTGATCTAATGGTATCAAATTGATAGATCAAGTCTACGTGACGACAATTTTAGCGAGGTGATAATTTCGCCGTTTATTAGGAGCAAACAATGGGCCGCATGCTCGTCGTATAATTAAATAGATTTATAGGTGACATTCATATCCTAGCACTCGATCGTAGAGCCAGTTCGGTTTCAATATTGCGGATTAAAAATATCTATCCGTTAATGTCGTAACGACTTGGAAGGACTACGTAGGCAACTTCAAAACATCTCAATCGACAAAGGTGTCTCGCAAGCTCATTAACAAGTTTCCAAAGCACGTCTCCATAATGCCACTCTATCTTCCTGTTGGTTCTCAGTTACGGAGTTGCATAATTGATTGATTAAATTGCGGTGCTTTCGTGATTATAATTAATGTACATTGATTGTGCCTAATGGCAAATCTCATTAGAACGCATATTAAACTCATTATCGTCTCTGTGTTTCATATGCATATTCCTTACGATAGTTTATACGTCACTTTACAGCGCAAAGACATTCCTGCAGTAATTTGAGAGTTAAATAATGGAAGGTTCCCTCCTCTCACCGAAAAACCCGATGATCGCAAAACTTTGCCTTCCAATTAGCGAATACTTTATAGGCACTTACATTTAGAGAGACGTGTATCACTCTTCAGGGACGTATATCCAAATACACAGAGTCGAGTACGACGATGTTTTTCCAATGGCGGATTTGCAATTTAGATTCGGTCACCGGCCGCGCCATATGGCGAGTGCATAAACATTTCACTGAGAGGAAAGCGAGCATTCCATTCGGACTGGACGGGTTAATTAGGAGAAGGTTTTTGGAAATGACCAGCGTCGATGGTAGATGTCGTAAATGATTTTAGAATTCGAAAAACCCATTGGCACGACTCTCTTAAATCTCAAAGTTTTGTCGTATTCACGAGATATAATTGGAGGCATTTTTTATTGATTTTGTTCGCCTTAAATCTCATGTGAAATAGTTCGCCGCAATAGACATCTTTATCGCTATGGTCGATATAAATATGTCACATGCCGTTAAAGCGTTAAACGCTACTGATGTCCAACATGTACAAACGAGTGGTAGTAAAAGACTCGCCTCTTTTCTTTGCTCGCTTTCTTAGCAGCAGAAAAATATATGATCTCAGCGAGAACGCGAATAATGTTGCTTTTTCATTTACACAGTTTAACCGAATAACGTTTTATCTTGTCTGAAAACTTGCTGACAAAAGGAAAATTGACTATATAGACCTCATTTCCTATTTCAATTTGAAGATTCGTAATTGACTTCATAGAAGTTAATACAAAATATAAATTTTTATTGACATAATTATAAAGAAAACTTATATATGCATTTGTTAATCATCTACTCACTTCGTACTTCCATTATAAATAGATACAGCTAATTCTGTTATAAACTTAATAGTAAACTTCTTCAATTGTCACTATATGTATATGCTTTTGTTCTGATAATGCAATAGAAGCAATTATTTACTATTAATTATTTCGAGATTGGATTTGGCTGTTTGTACAAATTGCAATTCAATTTGTTAAACCGTTAACACGAGTCAGTGGCGTTGGAAAAAAAAGTCTCGGCATCGACGGACTTGTAGATATTTGTAACTCGATTTCCTAGATACACGATTCTGTAGCGTTGTAGCCGGACCGACCGAGGTAGTTTATGGTTAAAGCAGACGTCGCGACGCTCGTACTCATTTAGCTTTTCGAACAGGATATTCGATCCATCGAGCGTGTTTTCTCCTCGTTCGAAAAAGAACGAGTCGCGGCGCGCCTTCCTATTCTTGATCGCGTCTCCAACTTCTGCCTTCTTCTACCCTCACGGAGGAAATTCGTTCATCTCTATCCTGCTGTTTCCCCGAGTATATCGTTATCTCGAGAACACAGAAATACGCCGTTGGTCGTTTGCCGCCTCTTGAAACCTACGCGCCTGTTTTATTTCCGGCCCTACACGTTCTTCTTACGGTATCGTCAACTCTCGCACTTCACAATTTCACCGATCTTCCAACCTTTTTCAATTCGCGTTCCTGTGCGTTTTTAAATATCATCCGTCCTTTCTCTCGCAATAGAATTCAGTTTTATCTCGCACGTTTCTATTGTAATATATTTTTATTCATTTATGATTTATGTACAATACTTTCTCATTTTTATTACAAGCTTTATTATTTTTCAAACGCACAGCGAGCATTTTTCTAGGTTTTCCTAAGGTACATTTCTTGCCTGCTTAAATGTTGCGCCCTTTCATCTCTTGTCGCGTCGCAGCTGAGAAACGAGATGCATTTTTTTTAATCGACTGTTACTCGTTTCTTTTTTGAGATATTTACACGAGACTTACGAAACGGCAAAATACGTTTATCCTCTTTCAAAGTTTCCTCTGTTAGCCGTAATTTGGCCAAAGCGACAGTTGTCAGTCATAAAAGCGAACTTGTCTCTTGGTCCTCAATCACGGCCCTTCTCGGTCTTTCTCAAGAGTATCGTTACTTTGAGAGATCGGTCGGTAGACCCTCTATTGACCAGACGTCTGCCATGTTCTGATTTTCACGCGAGGGTTTTATTTCTTCCCGGGTTCTCGTTTCCCCGATATTGTGGGCCACAACTTCCGCCATCACCCCTCGCTATTTCACTACCCTTTCTTCCATCAATTTCGCCGGCAGTCGCCAGGATGATAAAATTTCGGGGCGTAGTTCTTCGGGACAATTTTGCCCACTTATAACGTCGAGGGAAAATATTCGCCGAGATATTAGAAGATCTATTTATAAAGAGATATAATGTTGATCTAATTTAGAGATGTAATTTTTATCCATTTTAATACTGAGACTTGTATAGTTTTATTTGTATTATATGTTGTAGCAATTTAATAATTTTACTCCGTTTGAACGTATTTTTAATGAATAACGCTCGCAGTTAGAAAGAATATTATTCTGTAAGCATTATCTTCTCGTTTCTTAATTTCACTTATAATAGACGTATTTGTGATTTACATTTTGGATCGCAGTGTACCAAATTCAGTATTCTATTTATTACATGCCCGAAAAGAGCGATTCACATTTGTAAAATATATATTTGAAGCGTGTCTTTACTGTGCAGTCTAGTATTGAATAAAACTTTGTGCAGCTATTAGACGAAAATATCGACATTAAATATAAAACCGGTTTACTTATCCCCTGTAAGTTCAGGCCAATAAAGAGAAAAGTTTAATAATGATAGTCTTCCTCTCGAAAAGTTTTGTCAGACGAAATTATTCACGTACACATTCAGCGGTTCTTGCAGCGTTCAGCGAGTTCTTATAATTTCTGAAATAGATTCGTCTTTTGAACACGTACTTTAAAGCGCCGCACGACCTAACGAGAATAATGTAATACTCGGAACGGCTTTCCTTTCTAACTTTTGTCGAGGCAGCATTCTTTACGCAACTGGGACAAAGTTTCGAGCGTATTCTCTTATACTTAGCAGTGTCGTGGTCGAATGTCCAACTTTAATCCATTTTCCACCGATGACACTCATCTTTCTACGGAAAAGATCCATTTTATACACCTAACTACAAACGTATACATCGAATGCTCGACGATATGTATACGTCTCTATAATCGGATTGCCAATCGATCGATGATTGCGAACGTGCCGCCAATTGGGGATGACAACATTTTTTCGTGGAAAAACTGCACCGCAGATAGAACGCGTGTTCAAGCAATGTCCGCTTTTTTTTTTGTATAGGATACAGATTTCATCATGCAAATTTAACGAATTTATTACTGAAAAAATGATTTTATCTTGTTATTATTTTATCTCGTTTGCTTAATGACATACATTTTATTAACCTTTTAAGATTTTCTATTGTTAATTCTATGGATTCTATTGTTAACCAATGGAATTAAATGTCAAATTTCCACCCACTTGGGTTTAATTCTAATAAATTCATTTAGATTTCGAGAAGGAATATTATTATCGCCAGTAGTTTATTAACGATAGGAAGAATTATTAGACGACTTAAACTGGCCAAGTAGTTTATTTAACAAATCTTGTTTTTTTTACTCTGTCTTGACAATCGATCTGTTACGCAAACGGTTTAAAGATGCAATGTCTCTCCAAAATTTGCAGATATATTCTATTTCCTCGAAAAGGACCACAATCCGGATAATCGAAGCGTTGGAATGATTAATTAAATAAACCACTTGGCCAGTTTAAGTCGTCTAATAATTCTTCCTGTCGTTATTTAGATTTAGAATTTGGAAATTGGAAACTTTGGGAATCTGCGTTACTCTACGCAAAAGGGACTAAATATCCTCTGGAAAGCGTAACGCGGTGGATAAATTAATTTGTTAAAATTACATTCCGTTGTTGAAGCAACTCGGCGCGATTGTCCGAGACCGTACTTATATTTCCAAAAGCATAATTGGTTGCCCGCGGGACGGCGCAGACGGCAAATCGTTGTGCAATTGTAATATACGGCGATCGTGACTCGACTACGGCCGGCAAATCGTTGAATGCGCCGACACCAGTCGACTATCACGCCGAAAGAGGGATAGAATCAAAGTCCCTTTGCAAGCCTGCTGGGCAATCTGTGCCCACCGCGCTTATTTGCATTGGTAGCCGCCCGCGCATTTTCCGTACGAGCCTCTGCGCCGCGTCAATGCGTATTAGGCAGCGAGGCTGCCGGTGGAAACAGGTCTGGGAATAGATTGTTGCATAGATTTTGCATTCCCCGGGAGCGCGCGTCCTGGACCGCGTTAAGCTACACAGACGGTGGCGTCTGCCGTTACGTGCCAAAGGCAGCGGGCAAAGCCAACGAAGTTTCCGCGTCGGGCCGACTGATTGCATTCCTCGGCGAGCTGTTGCTCGCGCCGCGGGTATTTCGGAGTCAGTTATTGAAAATCACTAACCGCACCGTGATTCTATTCCATCTCGTTTCATTAAATCCGGCTTCGCTCCCGCCGCGTTTCACGCGAGAAATTAATACGGAGATTATCCCGTATTATCTTCCGCGACGAGACCGCCGTGTCGTCGCATGATGCTGGCGACGCGCGCAACACGATATCTCGCGGAATATTACAATTATACGTAGCGAAATGTACGCGTTCACGAGTTGATGCGAGTGTAACCGGTATTCATTTCCTCTCTAAATTCGTCCGTAAACAATTTTAAACCGTGCGAATCGCGTGGAATAAACAGGCGTGGACAAATAGCGCTTCGATGATAAAATTGCGTTCCAGGTCTTCTCTTTTTAATGATTTCGGGTTTTTAAAAGGTATCATTTGGTGATTGCGTATCGCTTGATATCCTTCAATGAGATTTATTTGGTGGATTGTTTTTGCCGAAATACTTTGCGTAGAAGAGCGCAACATCTTTATCGTTGTACGAAAATCGTGAAATTAAGAAGTACCAGATGAATTAGGTTGTACTCGCTGAACGCGCACGAATACGTTAGTTTCCTGTAAAATCAACGGCTGCGCAGTTTTCACTTCTAACAGGCAGGGAAAAGGGTATCGACGCGATTGATTGCATTCCAGTGAAGCCACCGTTCGATGCGTTGCGCGGTCCGTTATTGAAAATCACTGGCTCTATTGAATTTTTTTTTTACGGTATAACAATCTATTTTATTAAATTTTATTTGGTATCGACATTTATATATTCAAAAATTGCGTAGATAGATGATCTTTTGCAACATTTTATGCAATAAATAGGTTAGAATTGCGTCAAAGTCATCACTTTTTCATTCGTTGTTCGTTAACGATAGAAAATATCACAAATTAAATTTTTTTTTAAATATAGATGTACAACAATATAATTAGAATGATTGACTTTTGTATCTCGTTCACTGTCGAAAATTATTTCAACATTAATATCGAACGTGTTTTATACAGTTGATTTCTGTAAATTTCTGTTATATGGACGATGCAATGAGTTTATGTGCATTCTGCATAGTTTTGTTCCTAGATAGTTATTGTATCGTTCGCATTGAAATTACTAGCGAACGAACTTTATACATACATATTATGCAATATTAATAGCGACACTAAACACCAGATATTGATTATTTTTTGCCGATTAAAAAATTTTTGAATTTGCAAGTTTTCTCTTTATTTCCACGGAGCTCTTGAAAGAGACTTTCTTAAGCTTCTAAAGGATGTTTTTTTTTATATTTAACGCGAGAAAAACTACTTTTCAATAATAAACATCTCGAATTCGTAAGCGACGTATTATCTGTGATAAATAAAGGGACAGTGACATGCGCGCATTGAATAAAATGGAATTCGCATTTATGCGCTGACTAACAGAACGTAACATTACGCAGATGAGAGGTACAGAGCTATCGTACGGTAAAATGGGTTAATTTTGCTGGAGTGTTTGCCACAAGAATTTCGAAACGTTTTACGGAGAATAGGTGTTTCGCTCGCAATTAAATTTTATCGTACATTACGATTTTATTATACCGGATTATCATATATCGCGCAAAAATGGCACATATTTTTACCCGGTTATAATTTTGTCGATGCATTGTCGGGCCGCAATTGGAAGTGGGTTAATTACGGAAATACCGATATTACGATGTAAAACATTTCGAAATTGTGTAGATTCTGATAGGCCGGTTTACCGAACCGAGGGTATATACGCACGCATTCAAAGGCGTTAGTCTGCCTCAAACATTGATTGAATCTGGAAATTCCGCTCGTCGGTATTGCACTTTCGCGTACATTCGGGAATACATCTGACGTTTCGAATAACCGAATGGACGGATTCAAATCGGATCCGAGTAAATTGCTAAATTACCAGAGATTAGAAATCATTCGGGTTCTATGCGGAAATTTCAATCGTTAATCGTAAAGGAGTTGAGAATTTCTGTTCAATAGTAAACGCAAGAGTGCCGTGTTTCTTCCGGCCGATTGTATCTTACCGCGGCTTTACCTTTAATTTCCGGATCAAATCTATTCAATTTTGTCTCAGTTATCTCTAGAATTTCGACGGGGTTCGTCCGCGGTAGACAACGAAACAAATGGCCGGCAACAACAACATAACAGCAGATACCCGGGGATACTTCCGTTCCGTTTTTCTTTAATTCGTTCTAATTAGCGCAAACCGGCGTTAACGAAGGTTTCACTTCCGTGGGAATTAATTAAGGTGGTTTCCGAACTTTGCCGGTGGTGGTGGCCGCCGGTGGGTGGCTGGTGGCTCGGCAAGCGGCCGAGGCTCTCCCCTTGCATAAAGCCCGAGAAGGCGAAAAAGGAACAGTAAAGGCGGTGGGGGCTGCCTCACTGAATATTCATATATTGTAATCAACCTCTTGCGGACGGTGGACCAGGCATACACAGTGCCGGGCACGTACGTATGAGCACGCACGGGCTATCCTCTCATCTCGCGCCTCCTTCGGGCGCATGCCGATGTTTTCCGCAGTGCACTTTCCGCAGCGCGATGTGCACGGAGTTAAGAGGCCGCAATCAACGCGCGGGATAGAATGCATGCATAGAGCCGGTGCTCATTAATTTCGCGTATATCATGAGAGCGACGAGACAGCGAATTTAATCGCGAGCCTCCTTTCCGCAGCGTACATATTTAAGCGAGTGTAATTATTTATATTCCGCGCGATAGTTATGCTTCTTGGGCAATAAACGCCGCCAAAATACATACGTCTAGGCTCGAGTTTATTCGTTATAATAATTGCGGCGGGCCCGGACGGCGATGATAATTAATGCAATATCCGTCAACCTTTTCCTATCTGTCATCACGCAGCATAATTCTGCGCGATCTTAATTTCTGTTTGAATTTAATTAATATCTCATGAAATTTAATACTAGGCTTACCGCTCTCTCAGTATTCATTAATTCTCGGAGTGGAAGAGCGATAAGTTAATCAGCTAAGGAGCTTTCTTTGCAGTCGCTGCGCGTTAGTTTCTTGGCTTTTCAAGATTTATGAAGTTTGGGCGGTTTCAACTAAAATTCGATAATAGAATGTTGCTCAGCAAAAGTGTTATGCACCCTGTCGGCTAATCGGGTTAGATTTATGGAACACGTTGTAACACTCAAGTTGGATGGTACTATATATTTTGTTTGCTCTTATTATGTAAGATTTACCAGCGGTTCTAAATTTTCTGACGTGTGCTCAAATTTTTTAAGTTAGATTCGTTTTGACATTGTTAATGCGCATCAGTTTGATGTATCGGGATTAAACCATTACCGTTCGTGTGCAATCTGTCATATTTATCGTCTTGTTCGTTTCGGAGGCCGATCTTGTGCAGAACAATTTTGTCGTACACAATGCGTTAATTATACTGTGTGCCGCCTATTGTCACACGTATCTTCTTCATTCTTTTCCTTGTAATTGAATCCAAATAGATTTTTATTACATGCATTTGCAGATACTTTCAATTGTACCGCAGCCTATTGTGTGCTTTGGTACGAATATTTCTTGTTATTCGAACCAAAGCCATTTAATTAAATTTGATCGGCCATTTGTTTCTCCTCAGAGAATAAAACGGATCATTGCTGTACCTTTAATTAACTTTGTGTTGCGTATAACTGTGACGTGACGTATAGATGCTCGATTTATCACGAGTAGGTAAACGAGAAAATTATTGAGTAATGCCTCTCAATTAATTAATATCGAGAAATTCCTGCAAACACTTGTCAAATCTATCGAATATTATTTATCAAGTACTTTTCTGAATGCACGATTTGTAATAAACAAGGAAGAAACGACACGTGGTAGTGATTATTTCAATTCCGTTGTTATATCAATGTGATATAATAATATTGAAGTTAAATCGATATCGCGTCAAATCTGATTTAATTAATCTGACAAATTACGAAATTTTACAGTGATATCGGTATTATAGCAGAAAGACAAATTCCAGCCCGAAAATTTTTCTGTTTTAAATCTTCACAGAGCACGTGATCCGCTTTAATTTATATCATATTTTGTTATAACAAAGTGTAAAAAAATTAATGTTTTCTTGTTATATTCGTGAAGAATTTCCCTGGTAGAAATGTATGCAGTTTTTCTAGACACCCTTCCAGTTACTGTCTAGTATTACCGCATTCTCATTAGTTTTAACAATACTGCATAGAAAATGGACTTGATAGAGCTTTATTTGTCAGTGCTGAAGCAGTTTTCCTGATAAAAATGTGTATACTTTGCTTAGACATTTGCCCAGTTTTTGTCTAGTATTAATAGATTAAAATACTTATTGGTTTGTTCTCGTTCAGTAATTGGGTTCAGATTTTGCGCTTTTTTTTTATGTGTAGTAACTGTAAGAAAAGCTTTACATCTTGATTGGGAGTCCAAGTAGTTTTATTTCTCAGTTACTAGACAAAAGTTAATACTACTCTGTTTAGTAATTGCTCAAACATGCACGACATTTCTACCAGGGTTACTTTGTTTCCGTATTAAGCCGATCAGTTATACAATGTAAGAATATGATAAACTTTGGGCTGCCGCGACTTGTATAATTATCGACGAAACGTGAATTAACATCATGTATCGTTAATATACAATTAATATCAAATTTATTATTACCGCATTTTGTGGTTTATATCTTGCTGTCAATATAATTACTAGTTTATTTGAGTATTTTTCATGTTAATTCGACCGATTTTCGCATTGTGATTACAAAAATCAAAATACAAAGAGTCGTAGGGCTTTTCAAGGGAAAAGAAGCCGAGGCAATCTGAAGTTTAACCCGTGCGTGACGATAACTTTATTAAAAACATTCACGTCGTATATTTCTTGGCTTCGCGTTAAGCGCGTTTGTGCCGTCTTATCGTGATTTTAATCAGAGACTTTTCGCCAGTCTCGTCTCTTCTCTTCCTCTATGATCTTTATTCTTATCCGTCATGGCGGAGACCATGATTTTTTGTTCATTTTCACGCAGGGTGGACAAAAAGAGAAACCAAGGAACGCTAAAAGCGAAAAGTCGCATTGTCCCACGCGTATGGCAGCGATATCCATTCCGTCCTTAATAAAGCTTGCATAAAACCCTGGTAGAAATGTATGCAGTTTTCCTAGACACCTTTCCGGTTACTGTCTAGTATTACTGCATTCTCATTAGTTTTAATAATACTGCATAGAAAACGGACAAGAGCTTGAGTTTTATTCAGGCCGAAGCAGTTTTCCTGATAAAAGTACATTTGCGTGGACATCTGCCATCGAATGGTCCATTTATCGTTTCACTTTTGTTCAGTAATTGGGATCAGTTGTGTATCTTTTGTGTGCAGGAAAAGCGTTACATCTTGATTGGAATCCCAAGTAATTTTGCTTCTCAGTTACTAGACAGAAGTTAATAAAACTGTCCAGTAACTGCTCAAAAATGCATGATATTTCTACCAGGGTAAGCTTCTTTGCTACCTTTGGGAATCCAATTATAAACGTATATCGCGCTCTGTTTTGATTTCTTGGTCCTAATATGCGACGCAATATATGGAATATTTGATAAAAAATGAAATAAAATTGTTTTTAGTTAATCAATTAATTAATTTAGGTGTTAATTAATTGCGAACAATATATCATTATGCAGTAAAACTCGAAATGTTACGAGAGCCGTATAAACTTTTGCCAATCGTTTATGCAAAGATAGACAAGTTTTTTATTAAGAGAAAATTTTCCATTTCACTTAAATGGAGGGAGTTTGATTTCACATGAATTGTCATTTACGTGTTTTTCTTTTCTCGTAGGCAAAAGTTTTCTGATTGGCAAATCCACCAGGTAATCAGCTTCGTATCGGCATTTTATATAATTGGTCAATGTGAAAAAGAAAACTGAGCAATACGATTAACGATTTGTAGCTAATTGTTAGTAAATGACCATAATGCGATTTAAAAAAATATCGGACTGGATAGAATAAGGACGTTACACTATCGCTCCTATTTACGAGTTCTTGATTTAATCGGCAAAGATGATATTTAACTCCAACGAAAATTAATTTATATAATTAAATCATGAATTAGTCGACCGGTATAATTAATTATTAAACATAATTAATAGTCGATTAAACAATCAAGTTGAAAATAGGAAAACAAAATTGGCGAACGACTAATGCTATGGCCAATAGTTGACTCGTTTATATTCAAATATATTCAAGGGACGAGTATGTCGATGCAATGAGCACGATCTATTGGCATCTGTTACACATTTTCGGGCTTGAGTTAGAAAAGAAAAAACTATTCCACTTGAGATCATTCCGTTATTAAAAAACCTAGGGTAGGGATGTGTAAAGTCTCGTCTACATAGAAGTCGTAAAGTCGTTATAGTCGTAAGAATAGTCGACTATGATTGGTCAATTCTTATGTGTCTGACGAAATTGACCAATTGCAGTCGATTATTCTTACGATTACGACTCTGCGACTCACATTGTAGACCACGCATTAGAGATCCTCGTGTAATCTTGATTAGCCGATTTGAGTCTACGGGAAGGTAGTTTCTTTTTGTCCTCTTTTCGTTCCATTGTCGTACGGTGTCGACTAAAAGAATCGATCTGCTGTTCTTTCCTTTTCTCTTTTAGTGTACAATATTGTACAGCATTAGTACACATCGAGTGCAGGGTGATCGATGATAGAAAATAAAAGACAGCTGGAGGTAATTCTTGATTTTCGCTGTGTTTGTATAGTTACGTATTAAAAATTATGAAATCAAATATTGCTGCTATTTATATTTTCATAGTTGTGAGTATATTCTAGTTGCTTTTAGTCTTCCATCATAGATGGCTATAAAGAGTTTAACTTTGTGGCATTTACGACGCCATGTTAAAAGGTATTTAGAAATTTCTTAGTAAACTAGAGCATTATCAACCTTCGCTTCTTGCATTACGGTGATAAGAGTCATCAAGAAACATGGCTGTATCTTGCGCCACGTATACGCGTAACGGCAAGGTGAGATCGTTTAGCTATACGGAAGTCGAAATTACCGAAGGAGGTAAAAGCTTAGGAATTCACCGTCAAATACCATAGTTATAGAAATTTGTAAACGGAAAATGTAATTCAACAGTAGCGACCTATTCGTTTCTAGATGTCTATTTCTCTAATAAAAGGCACTTAAAAGCGATTTGGCTTAATTAAATTTGATCAAACTGACATTCACACCTGTTAGGACTTTTTAAAATTATCTTTCAATATTTTAACGTTAATGCCTGTCTGTTGATGTATTTAGCAACGCGATTGTTTCACAACACTCGTGAAAACGCTTTATAAATAAATTAATAATTTATATTTGTATAAATGAAAAATAAATATGAAGTTATGTCTGATGTGACACGTTATAATTAATATATGATATTTTGTTGTTCCAGGTGAGTCAAACATTATTGATTATCGGCGCTACATTAATGTAAGTAAAACCTATGATTATGTGCAGCTTTATTAACGAATTCGAAATGTTACGGCTTATATTGCCGTGTTTAATCAAGCGTTGTAATAATACAAATAGGTATTACTCGAGGCATTCTTGTCGATTAAAGTTTGTCGACAATTCAATAAAGAAACGAAGGCAGAGAAACATGTAAATTTAGTAAGTTGAAAATTGGCAGAAATAGTGCAAATTTAATTTTATAAAAATTAATTGATATTATAAAAGTTCTAATATAAAATGAGAATTTCTGTGCACTCATAATGAGATATTTTTAACGATTATAATGGAATTAAGTAGCGTGTCTTTGAAGAATTTTTTTTGTCTATTCGCAATCTACTTTCCCGCAATACTCTGGAAAAGGCTTGTTATTATCTTGAGGAATCCATTCTACAAATTTCTCGCCGGGCGCGCATTCATTTATACCCTCGCATCTAAAATATGAATCGAGAGAGAAGCTTATAAAGAGATTCTAGTGTATAAATTAAATTTTAATATGGCAGACTTTGTTCCGATTAGCGCATTTTTCTCAGATTAAATTTGCATTTGCCTTTTATCGGATACTCCGCTGCAGAGTTCTGAAAACGATAAAAATATCGAATAAATTATATACGCGCGCGCGCATATTTCGTACATTATCATTTGACCCTTTAAAATATTCTTTATATCGCTTTCTTGTTTGCACGCAAAAAGTTTCTCAATCGTCTTTGCAATTAGAAATATTCAATCAATTAACGGTTTGCATCAATTACATGATTAGAAATTACGTATTACCTTTAAAATACTTTTTTATTGTATGAAAGAGACATTGCACTAATGTTTATATATAATATTTATAAAAATTGAGTTAGGAAAGTTAGTTCAAGTTTTGTTTCGCAAGTTAAATTAAACATAATTTACCATCGGCGGAAACGGCGTGGAATGCAATAAGCACTATTGCGAGAAACGTAGCAAGAAATAGAGCGTTTATCTTCGTATTGATATTTCAATTACTATTATTCGCTGCCGTCGCAAGAACTTATGCTTTATGACACGTTTCAGTCTGTTTAAATGTTCGCTTTATGCACATTGTAGAGGAAAATTATTACATGGCATACGAATGACTTGATCATTACTCATACTGTCCCTACATTTTAATGACACGTGCTATCATCTAACAAATACGCGCGTCAGTTGAACGCTATTCTTTTTTAAAAAATAGTTAAAAAATATATAGCTGTAAAACGGAAATGTCCTCAGGAGTATTTTGTTATATAAAGAAATGTTTTCAATAATAAAGAAATTAATTCAGTAAGAATAAGTTTAAGTTTAAATTTGTCCCAAATAAAGTAATGACGTCACAAAATTGCGCGAAGTAAAACAAACACACAATATATTTCTTTCATGATCACGTTTTGATATTAAATATTTTTTAATTAAAACTATTTTTAAGTTACGAAATTTACTTCTCTGTAACATAGTGCTTCTATAATTTTTCCAAGTTTTCCAGCTATATTGTATTCAATTTTTGCGCTGAACTGCGCGCTACTTATTCGTGAGCATTGTAGTGTCATAAGTCCCTGTATAAGCTTTCATACGATTTTTAACATCCGCGAGAATATTATGCTGGTCGATTTTACAATTTGCACGTTCGGGGAAGAACGTGTGGTGCTCTGGCCCGTCCACACATCTCGACCGTCCGTCGCCAGCAGGACGTGTCGACACATTGCCAACGGTTTCTCTCTCGTCGATATCGTCCAAGTGCTTTAAACACTTTATTTGAAAACTTACAATTCTAATCCTACTGCATTTTAAATAAAATTTTTCAAATTTTACTTAAAATGCAGTAATGTTAGAATGTAACTTGCTTAACGAGAATATGACGCAACAACACAAATGCCAATAAATAAATAGATTGCCAATACATAAATCAATTCACTCACCGATCGCTGCTACTGCACTGCCTGTCCGGTTAATTCTGGAAATATAATAAACATAATTGTTAAGTTACTACTTTAATTGGACATTGATAAAATATTTTTATATACAATAGATTTATTTTATATTCTCTTAATTTTCAAACATAATATTTCAACTAAATTTTGTATATTTAAAAAAATTACTACGATAGCAAAAAAAACTAGCTCACCGATCGCTGCTACTGCACTGCCTGTCCGATTAATTCTGGAAAGATAATAAACATAATTGTTATGTTAAGTTACTACTTTAATTGGACATTGATAAAATATTTTTATGTACAATAGATTTATGTTATCTTGTATTAATTTTCAAACATAATATTTGAACTGAATTTTCTATATTTAAAACGCACTAAAAAAATGACTACCATAGCAAAAAACATAACTCACCGATCGCTGCTGCTGCACTGCCTGTCCGGTTAATTCTGGAAATATAATAAACATAATTAAATTATTATATTAAGTTACTACTTTAATTGGACATTGGTAAAATATTTTTATATACGACGCATTTGATATGAAGAATACTTGACGCAATCGCAAATAATTCCGTGTAATTATAGTCGCGTGTTATTCTTATCGCTTGTAAATATACATATATTGAGTTTTAACTAACGAAAGTGCCTTTTTACTTATATACTCAAATAGCAAAAATACGAGCGCAAAGACGCGCGGTTGGAACAAATGAAACAATACACTCACCGAACTCTTCTGCGGGGTCTACAATGCGAGTCGCAGAGTCGCGGTCGTAAGAATAAGCGACTGCGATTGGTCAATTCCGTCAGACACGTAAGAATTGTCCAATCATAGTCGACTATTCTTACGACTACGACGTTACGACTTCTATGTAGACGAGGCTTCCTGCCAGATCTACAATGCAAGTCGCAGAGTCGTAGTCGTAAGAATAATCGAACTGTGATTGGTCGATTCCGTCAGACACATAAGAATCGTCCAATCACAGTCGATTATTCTTGCGACTACGACTCTGCGACTTGCATTGCAGATCTATGCCGAGAAGAATCCCGACTGTCGCGTCTCACCCCCTCGAGCCACCTGCATTAACAACAACCGTCCGATCCTTCATTCGGCGCTTCCGGCCTCACGCGGGGTAAAATAGAGTAATAAAACATAACGCTCGTGCCGCGGCGGAACGCGCGCCAAAGTGTCTCCCGTCGCGGGGCAACAGACAACCGACGTCGAAGCGCCTGGCGTTTCAACGCGACTATTTCCACGCGCCACACCGTCGCTCGCGTATCGAGACACTCGTCCGCGACGATTCATCACCCGCGATATCGCGATCCGCTCATACTCACGCTTGGGGAACGTCGAAAGCACGGAGCGTCCAGTCCGGTCCACGCCGAAACGACGGCAAACATGGCGGCGGCGGCGAGGGGAGCCGAGCCGGCGCGCAGCGCGCACGCGCAGGCCCGCGACGCAACGAGAAGGCGGGAAAGGACGTTCAAACTGACGCTCGCCGGAGATACAACCGCTGTAAAGTAAAAAGAAAAGGTGTTTCACGAGACTCACGGACGTTGAGTCGATTTCCCGACGAACGCGCTTCAATCTCCGAACACACGTCGATGCGTTTCGAAACGCGCGTCAATCTGACACGCGATTGCTCACGGCTCGTCGCGCGCGCGTTGCTTTCGGTTACCCTGGCGCCCCCTCCTCCCCGCCGCCGCCATAGTTGCCGGCGCTTCGGCACGGGTCGGACGCTCCGCGCCTCTCGTGCCGTTCAAGTGCGCGTTGTGCGTAGATACGATATCGGGAGCGACGGAATCGTCGCGGGCGGACGCTTTCGGCAGTAACGGCGCACTGGGAAATGATCGCGGGACGTTGCGTCGCGCGACAACCTTTCGCGTTCCGCGCTAGTCTACGATTCCGCCGTAAATCAGGTGTCGCTGGTGAGTATCGAGAGACGCGGCCGTGTCACCCGCGAGGAAGCGAGACGCGTCGCGTCGGCGAGATCTTGCTCGGCTCGGCTCGGTTAGCGCGTTTATTCCAATTACCGTCGCGTCCGTCTGCGCGCGCGCGCGCATGCGTTCGCACTTTCGCGAGCGTCGTTTCAAACGTCTCTCGGTACGTAGCGTGACGTCACGTGACGTCACGCGCCGGCTCGGTTACCGTCGCCGCCATGTTTGCTGTCGTTTCGGCGCGGACCGGACGGACGCTCCGTGCCTCTCGTGCCGTTCAAGTGCGCGTTGTGCGTAGATACGATATCGGGAGCGACGGA
>NW_011967225.1:291324-382990 GCF_000949405.1 Vollenhovia emeryi | reverse complement strand
GCTCGGCTCGGCTCGGTTAGCGCGTTTATTCCAATTACCGTCGCGTCCGTCTGCGCGCGCGCGCGCATGCGTTCGCACTTTCGCGAGCGTCGTTTCAAACGTCTCTCGGTACGTAGCGTGACGTCACGTGACGTCACGCGCCGGCTCGGTTACCGTCGCCGCCATGTTTGCTGTCGTTTCGGCGCGGACCGGACGGACGCTCCGTGCCTCTCGTGCCGTTCAAGTGCGCGTTGTGCGTAGATACGATATCGGGAGCGACGGAATCGTCGCGGGCGGACGCTTTCGGCAGTAACGGCGCACTGGGAAATGATCGCGGGACGTTGCGTCGCGCGACAACCTTTCGCGTTCCGCGCTAGTCTACGATTCCGCCGTAAATCAGGTGTCGCTGGTGAGTATCGAGAGACGCGGCCGTGTCACCCGCGCGATATTTCGGGACCGCGAGGAAGCGAGACGCGTCGCGTCGGCGAGATCTTGCCCGGCTCGGCTCGGTTAGCGCGTTTATTCCAATTACCGTCGTGTACGTCTGCGCGCGCGCGCATGCGTTCGCACTTTCGCGAGCGTCGTTTCAAACGTCTCTCGGTACGTAGCGTGACGTCACGTGACGTCACGCGCCGGCTCGGTTACCCTCGCCGCCGCCATGTTTGCTGTCGTTTCGGCGCGGACCGGACGGGACGCCCCGTGCTTTTTCGCGCAGATCGCGATATCGCGGGTGATGAATCGTCGCGGACGAGTGTCTCGATACGCGAGTGACGGTGTGGCGCGTGGAAATGATCGCGCCGAAACGCTAGACGCGCCTCGCGCGACATCGGTTATCCGTCGCTCCGCGGCGGGAGAAGCTCTCGCGCGCGTTCCGCTGTACTCGCGTTATTATATATTTTACCCGCGTGATGCCGGAAGCGCCGAATAAAGGATCGGACGGTCGTTATCGTGCACGGGTGCTTCGAGGAGACGAGGTCGCTGCGGGATTCTTCTCGGCGAAAAGGCGGCGTCGACGCGAGAACTCGGTGAGTGTCTGGGGTTTGATTGGTTAAGGGCCCAGTTTCACAAACGTCGGTTAACTGTTGACCGGAGTTCAGTCGACTTCCCATCTTTTTCTATTTTGTTCTCTTGGTAAGAGACAGAGAATCAATTTACCTTCGGTCAGTAGTTGACCGACGTTTGTGAAACTGGCCCTAAGTGCACTGATAAAAAAAATTTTTTTAACTACCATAAGTGAATGGATTTACTTGAAATTATTCTTTTATACTGAAGTAAATACATATTTGCTTTATTTAAATAAAAATATCCACCTTCAAGTAAATGTACGTATTATATTAAATAAATTAATTTAAATGGTTACATTTTCTGCACTCAAATAAAGATTTAATGAGTTGAAGAATACTATTTATTAAATAAAATAATTGTTTTCGTTAAATAAGAAAAGTTAGTAAACATTTTGTAGAATTAACATAACATTTTTTTAATTTAAAATCACCTATTCTTTGATATTTAATAAATACTTAAATTAAAGCAATGCATGTTGGCAATTTGTTAATTATTTTTTAAATCTAAGTTAATCAGCTATTAGGAGCCATCTAATGAATAATTTTCTTCAGTAAAGTAATGGTTTTTTGGATTAAGATTTTTTTTATCAGTGTTGAAAAGTAAGAAAGTACTTTTATGTCTGTAGTTAATGAAATTTTATGTACTCTCGAACGACCCGAGCGCACGGAGAGAGAATTTCTCTTAAAATTTACCCTGAAAAATTGTATAATCGTGGGACAACAAGGCATTTTGAACAACTTCATGATAGTTTTCGAAAATTTCACCATACATTTTGAAATGTGCAATAATTAACGGTCCAGTTTACACCGCATTTTGTTCGCGCAACCCGAACTATATTCTGACCTAAAGTAAGCTTCCAAATGAAACGTTTACAACATTTCCACCTATATACTTCCACGTCTAAAGTACAGGTAACGTAGGTGAAAATTAAGTCCAAATGTGAACGCCTTGAGTTGAACGTTGCCTCTTTAAATTCTAGTAGTTTTGGGCCACCTGCGTTTATACACGCGTTATATCGCCCAACCAACGTCTAGTCAGGGCAAGCGAAAAAGAGACCTGACCCAGGTCGAGTCGTTTATCAAGTGGTTACACCAGGCTTGCTTTTTGTTGCTACACTGGTGAACTAGCGCAAGAAATTAGAGTAAGACATGTCTATTTTTTCTCACTCTAGCTTACTGCACTAGTTCGCCAGTGCAGGAACAGAAAACAAATCTACCACCACGGTCTACCGTGAATAGGTCGAACATAAGGTGTAGGTGACGTCCTAAACGCACGGTGTAAACTAAAGCCAATGAATGGAGTATTTCATTATTTAACGAAGAAAATATTAAATTTATAATCTTATACTCGCGAGATATTTAATTTCTCGTTAAAAAGTTAGTATTACCTGAATTACCGTTGCGAAATTAACGGAGGTAGCTGTGGGAAACAGAATGTCGATGCTACGTAAACGCGGGTGTGTAATATTTGCTCAAGCGGTCTTCCGAATCCTCCCAGTTCGTGGCCATGTTATTGCTACATTGTAACAGATATTTACTTTGGATAATGGCAACTTCGTAACGCATCGTTTCGGAGTAACAGTCCCTCCCTCTCTCTCGTGGATTGCCCCGGCGGAATCTAAATCGCTTAAAGTTATTTTGTTTCTCATCGTTGCACGAGCCACGATCTCGGCAACATTTTCATCACGTCTTGCGTAATTGCGTTCACTCGAGTCCGCAATACACACGGTAAAAAGTAAAATGTTAACGTTGACATTTTTTACGTGTCCCAAAAAGTCCACTCTAAATTTTAAGTTAAACTAACGTTCGTCGCGCGTGTTACTTTTTCACAAATTAGAAATGTTAATTAATTAACACTGTACCACCCGTTTGCGTTTACGTAATTTTAACCTCAAGTGTGATGTAATGAAAACGGGATAAGTAAACTGCACGAATGCAAATTAGAAGAGTTGAAATAATTTTTTAGGAAACGTTGTTATTACGTGTCTCGGTTGATTTTGTAGAGTAGTCGTGTTAAAGAACTCAAAATAACGTTCAATTATTAAATGGCATACCTAAAGTGTCAAGTTATCATGTTAACATAAGTACACGGAGAAAAGAATGTATCAACAGGATCAATTGAAGTAAAATCGTTGAAACAACATCACTATTAATAAATGAAAAAGATCAGATTGTTGTCTTAATAGTCTGGATATTTAGTTCAATGCTTAGAATTAAAATCCATAGCAAATACAATTGGGTGAATTATTTGTGTTTGTGGCAGCCCGTGACGTTAACGTTTAATTCGAGCAACTTCATTTCGCTTAATTCAACAGAATTTTTTTCCGTGTATAAAAATGTTACGAAAACAATAACATATCCGTTTTACATTAATTTTACATTGAAATAATAATCAGGTCTTGGTAACGCAAGAAAATGTTAACATTTGAAGACGCGATTTTTTACTGTGCATCGAGATTCTGCGGCTCTTTACCGAGTCCTTTTTGAGAAAACACGGCAGATAACTCTAGCGAGGAATATTACTCCGTTTTCACAATAACAATGGTAATCGAAGATGTTAAACTGATTTATCGTCGTCGGGAATTGTTTATTATCTTCAAGGCGCAATATTTGCAACGTGCGGGAAATTGATACATTACTATATCAGCCGTTTAAAGAGACCAATTCCTCCGGATCGAAGTACTAGTGCGTTAACGTTCGCTCGACCGTTTCCGTATACGCGCCGCGCATTCGAAGTGTCGAAAACATCGTTATCGTTTAAGCCGCACGCTAAATGCTGCACGCGTCCATTCCCGTGTAACGAATCGACCGCGGCTGTAGAAGTTCACAGGACGTTCCAGCGGCGATCGTTACGTTGTCCGTGTCTGTTCGCCGTAAGATTAACGTCTCTACCTCGATCCGTAACGGGGCCTCGCGATGCGAGGCCGCAGGTACAAGCGAGACCACTTTGCCTCGTGACCGCGCCACTCCGTGGCGAACAGCGACGATCGCCTCCCCGGCGCATCGGGGAGATCTCTAGATCGTTTAGAGTTACCATCGCGCGCGGGCGCTTCGGATCCACAGCGGCCTCGTAAATGTCACTCATCTTTTACGACGCGGGCGTTTCGGGTTACACCCGCAGTACATCACGGCGCCGCACATTACGAAGTTTTCGGGGAGCCTTGCTGCTCACCGAGCCATTGTGCTCCACTCTCGCGTCCGAGGGCTCCGCTCCCGGCGGAAGCTGACGCGCCGCGTCTCATCGTCGAAATCGCCGCGAAACGATGTTCTCGCTCGACGTGAGGCGACACGATGCAGCGCGGGCGCGCGAAAAGAGCGTCGACGACAAATTTCCGGCCCGTGATTTTGCCCCGGTAGCAAATGCCACGTTGCGCGTTCCGCGACTTGCCGTTGGTCCGCCGTATTTTCAAGGGTTACCCGCGGCAGGTATTTTGCGAATGAAAAATCGCTACCAAGGTGTAAAGATACAAGGTGAAGCAGTCTGGTGGGTGCGTAGTGTCAACCAATCAGAAGTGGCCCAAACCACCGAATTGACCAATCAGAAATTTGCCCCAACCTGCAAATTATTGCGGTTGAATGCAGGAAGAGCCAATGAGCAATTTGCCCCAAAAATTGATTACACGCGCACTGTTTCACCTCGCACCATGATCGCTACTGTACGTCAGGAATTTCGCCACGAACGAATTAGCCCGGTTCTCATTTCTTCGACGATCGCTCTTTTCGCGCGACGACACGAGATCGCGAAGAAATCTACATTGTAACGAAAACATTTGACATTGATGAATATTTATTAACATCGCGAGCGCGGTTTGCCTGCTCGAGTTTCTTCGTATGGAGCTTTTAAACTCCGATGTATCGCGCTGTACGTGCGCGAATTCGAAATAGAAAGCGGAGAATCTTTTGAGCATCGTGATTAATTCAAAAACTGTAATTGCTACGCAGTTAGAAAGAGGACTGAAATGCTAAATTTAAACGTAATATAAAATATTATTCTGATTCTGATTGAATTCACATATCCAACGTGAACAGCGAAAATGCCGGCCGAGTTACAATGAAACGGGAAATATAACTGTGGGGATAAATTCATTTAACAACCCCGAAACTTTTGCTTTCAAGAGTTCGTAAATGACTGAGCACCGAAACTTTTCATGGTTAACATATTCCCGGGTATCTCGTAATGCATTTTACGTATACTACTTTCATCCGTAACACGACGCACATTTTCACATGCTATAATGTGATGTAATAACGCATGAGAAAATTATTGAATTTATCTTTTTAAGCTTCGTTATTACAATTTCTCTCCATTATCCAACATCAATGCAGATGAGTCAAACAAGAGAGCTTTTAATTGTTAAAAGTTTTTATTTTAAAGACACTTTATAGCGATCCCGATTTTCTAGTTGACCCTTTGAAGCATGGTGGTAACCCACGTTACCACCTCAACTTCTTTACTCTTTGGCCATTTAATTTCTAGTTAACGTATTTAGGTCGGTTTTTTGCATTTTTTGGGGTATCTTAGCAATTACAAGTATCTTACAAAGTTTCACAAAAGAATGGTTCAGTAGAAAAATGCTTTAAAGGGCTAAAATTAAAATGACTGAAAATGTGTAGCGAAATATGTTCTACGACATAGATTTCAAGAAACACAATTCTTCGAAGTATCTGCCAGGATATTTGAGACGTTTCCGCTTTAGATATCCTCTTTTTTTCTCTCTCAGCAATGCAGAACTCAGCAAGGCGCAATATGATCGTTAATAACCCAAAGTTTTGTTCGCTTTCGAGGAAACAAAAAGAGAATAGCGACAATATCACAAAAAAATGTCAGATAGAGGCCAGCGCGAAAAAAAATAAATCTCTGCACGAAGCAAAGTCATTATTCCGGGGGGAGAATCTTTTCCGACCTCCGAGTTCTTACTGAACTTTTTTACTCCTGGTCTGACCGGTGTTGTCCCTTCAGCAAGGGTCAGGTACAACGAAGAGCACTTCGCTGATTCCGCTTCCGCGAAAACTATATCCCGCGCTTGCACCTACGCTTGTACCTTACGTATTTGCATTTTTGTTGCGGCCTCCCTAATTGCAATTACGTATACATCAGCCGGTAAAAGGCGGCGAGAGATGCGGCAGGACGAAAATCGTTGCAGAAGCACTCTGCGCGCTTTAACATTAAAATCTCTGCAGTCTCCGAAGTCATTATGGTCTTAATTATTTATATTTCTCGGGATTATCGCTGTTTTTGTACTTAATACCGATTGATCTAGGTCAGAAAGAATGACAAAAAAAAACACACACACGGAGGATAGGACAGAACTTCCGATTGAGTTAATTTTGAAAAAGTTACGGCGCTTTATTTGACCTATTTTTGGCACAATTAAGATACACTGACAAGCTTTCCTCTCTACGTAGGCATTTCTCACATAAGTATACCCACTTCTGTGCCCCCTTCTTATCGAGGTCTGGCTGATCCACTTTAATTGAGGTATCTCTGTTACCACGAACACTCGTTCCGATAACACTCTAATTGAACAGCCGCGAATCTATCGCCTCCTTCGGAGCAGGCCCTACATATGCGCGCTATTTCGATACCTCTACCACGCGCTATTTCGAGTATTACCATCTATATCCATCGTGTAAGAGTATCGATTTGCTGGATTAAAGGTCAGTCGCGAAACTTTCTTACGTCAAGCTCTCCCGCAGTCGTGACGGTCTTCCCCACATGTTTCTTCAAAAAACATATGACTCGGATGCTCGTAAATCTTGAGCGTAACCAAACATGGTTATGTTAAAAGGGACACGTTAACTTCTTCTCCGCGCAATATTTAAAGGGATAAATCTACTTTTTCTTCTATACAATATCTAATCGAAAAGATTGAGAAATATTTAGCCTCGATTTTATCGCTGTAAAGTTAATTTCGCGGTTTCCATCCGGCAATTGAGAACCAGATATTCTTAAGACTGAAAATTGGAATGTAAAATCAGTTTGCTCGCGCGTGCATATAATGCAGAACATAAACGGGAAGGAAAAGGAGACAAGAGGGAGGAAGAGGGTACCGTTATGTAACTATTATGCAACGCTTCACTGATCTCCTGATCCCCCATCGACCGATGCGGTTACGTAATTTGATCGGTCGGCTATGGACCGCAGCGTGGATCGACCACCGTGCAAGATCCATACGCGAAAAAGGCGTCCGCCGTGAAAAGTTGCGGCGGCTGATCTGATAGGGGTCGCGAGGGAAACCTATGCGGATCAGCCAGGTATCGGGCCAAGGTGGAGACCGTGAAAGGACGACGGAGAGAATGGCGAGGAGGAGCTCGCTCTCCTTCTCTCGATTTCGAGGTCGACTTATATACGCGAGGCGCCATCGCTTCAGGCTCGATTTATTTCTTCCTCCTCTCGTTTTCCGTACCACCGCTCATTCGTACGTATTTACGCGCCGCGCTGTTCATACCTACGTCGTCTTCCGCGCGATTTCTGCCTTGCGCTTCAATACTTGGATGGAAATGCTCGCCGAAGTCGATATATCCAATTCTGCGATGCAATATTATCCGTCTGTTATTCTAATGTATACTTTTTAGCTCGTAATCTCTTTTCGTCTTACCGATAGGAATATTGGAGTATTTTATCAACGTTATATTCTCATATATTTTCATAACAAATTTAGCACGGGGGAGAGCTACTGCTATTATACAAAGTATATACGGAAGGCAAAGCAAAATACGTGTAAAGAGGAAGACAAGGGTTTGATGTTAATTCTCGGTTATGGAACGTAATCCTTATTACTGCATAATGTTGAAGAAGGGACTCTCTTCTTGTCTACATCCTCCATCATTAATTTTGCTTTTCTAGTATGAACTATATTTTCCTATTTGTGCCGTATAAGTGCGAAATGTACGAGTATTTTGTACATAGTCGTAAAACAAATCATTCTTTTTCAATTCTGTTCAAAAATATTTTTTACGCTAAACTAATTTATCCTTGTTTATTGATTTTTGGATTAGCCTTATGTTGGGTTTTATTGAATAAAAGATAATGTAGAGACCAGCAATTGGAAGCTTTTTAAAAACATTTCTAGTTGAAATGAATAATTTAACGCAATAATATGCTCTCTTCTCCGATTGTTAAATGTTACTTCTAAAAGGGCGATAATTTCGTATGTCTGCATTGTATATGCGTTGCGAAATTGTCAGAAGATGCAATTAAGAACACAGGGAAATAGAAATGAGTGTGCAAACCAAGCATACTGCTGGAACTATTGGGAGAAAGAAACTAAACGTATTACACACATGATAGTACATCTGTGTTACTTTTTTATAATTATGGAGAAATTCTGTCTCCCTCAATAATTATGTTATCACTTACTGTTTTACTAACAAATTTATATAATATCTATATGATAATACAATATTCTTCTTTTCCTAGAAAAGTCTTTTGTAATACTTGTGATTAATCTTAAAGGGGATACTACGTGTCATTTAAATACCGTGTAACCATCCAAAGCTCTAAATGTAACTTAATGTGTTACTGACAATTGTCTTAATATTATAGGTTCTATCGTTTATCTATAAATGACGTTATTTCCGTACATGACTGTACAACTCTCAAAGGTAGCATTTACAAGATTAGTACCTTTGAATACCGATTTATGTGCTGGATACGCGGCGTAGGCGTCACCCACATTCTAGTCTCCGTGGTACATTCGCTTTATTGTCCTCGTACATACGTATATCATATTTGCCTACAATCGATTGCCTACTGAAATTTAAGCGCCATAAAAAAGTCATAATCGCTTTGCCGAGCCCTGCTTTAAAACATAAAATAACATTTACATGCCCGTGTTTTACATTGTAAATTTTGTCGCGCCGATTGTGTCTGGTAGCGCGATACTAATTACATTACGCATCGCGTGAATTATATTATGCAGCAAACGATTGTCATTATTTTGATTGTTTGGAATATTCACGCCATTTCTCCTGCACGCATGAATGATTACGATACGTTTAGCTCGTAAATCTTTGGAATATTTTTTTTCACGGCAAGACGCAAATATGCAGTAAATTTGCAATGCAGTTTCCATTATAATTTTAGTATGTCTGCTCCTTTGAGTAATTTTCGACAGTGTTGTCGCTTTCGGACGCGCGTAGTGAACTAGGTCACCCATTTGTTAGAAATCGGACGAATTGATATAAATGAATCGTTATTCGTTCGAGCGCTTCGAACACGTACGCAATTTACACGTAGTAGGGCAGAGACAGCTAATTTACGTCGATCAACGTCCAGCCTGTCTAATTGTTATCGTTAATCTACGTTTGAAGGCAACGCTTGGAACGTTCCCTTCTGCATCCGAGAAATTTCCTGATATTCCACTTGTCAGGGTCGTCTTTTCTATAATCTAGCCCTCTCCTGCTTCTCATCCCTGCTCACCACGTCCCTCCCTTCCTGTCTTCTATGCCGCATCCTCATCCTCATCGCTCCGCTCTTGTTTCCTGTCGCCCAGTACATAGCATTCTCTCTCGCTGTTTCTCTCTACCTCGCGTAAACACGTACACGCCGTCTGTGTGTATATGTTCTCTCCTCCTCGCACAACCTCCACACTACCGTCCTTTTTCTTCTCTCCCTCTCCCCCCCCCCCCTCCTCTCTCTCTCTCTCTCTCTCTCTCTCCGTCTCTGTCTCTCAGTGACGTTATCCCTCTGCTTCTGTCTTACTTCCGCGCTCACTACATGCCCGTTCCGATCCTTCTCCCCGACCCTACCAGTTCAGCCTGTTCCCCCTTGTGCCGCAACACGCCCACGTGTCACGTGGTTGTGTGGGTGCACGTGCACGAAGTCGCACACAGTGGCACACGAGCGACCGCCACGGCAACGGAGTGCGGATGCGGAGTACCTACAGAGTTGAGGGTACCAGACGACAGTGCCGCGTACACACCACAACGTTCCGCACTCATGCCTTGCGTTCTCGCGCGATAGATCGCCCGCCGGTATCCTCCCGTCGATCCGTCCGATCGATCCGTCCCCCGCGCCCCTCCGCCGGGGTTGATCTCGCGTCCCCCGCGGTAGTCGGGAACGTTTGCTCGCACGCTGTCGTCAGGACGCGTCAAAGACGTGGAATCCGAAGGCAACCGCGATTGCTCGATCTCCGCGCGCGAGATGAAAGCGAGGTCGGGAGAAAATACGAACGTCGAAAAGGATCGCGAGAAGAAGGGGCGAGAGCGGCCCCATATGAGACACGGAATGTTTCTTGTGCGCGCCACGTGTCTTTGATCTGCCGCGGGACGCCGTGATTCTTCACGTGTATCCGGAATGGCCGGCTGCCCCCGCGAAGATGATATCGGAAGCAAAGAAGACGGACCTGCGCGCGGAGGATGACGAGAGGAATATCCCGAGATTCCGGTTGATAGCCGGCCCGCTGCAGCCTTTGTGACAATGTGCTACATTTCTGAAATCCGAGCGCTACGAATTCAATATCTGGTTCGAAGCTGACAGTTTCATGACGAAGATGAACTGACTATTTGATACCTCAAGCGCAAAACGTGCGATACTATCCGAGCTGAGAAGAACCTCGTTGGTGCATGCCGTTCTAATTGATACGATCGGACTAGCTTCCTTTTCTTGGTACATTTTTGACACGCCACGGAAATAGATGTAGCTTCGTATATTGCAGAAGCAGAAATGAAATATCGAATTGTTTTTCACGACTCTTTTTATTTCGTCAAAACAAACGCCGCAATTTGTCGTCGCTCTGGCAAGAAGAAGGAAGATACTAAAGATCTAACGTTGATTCGAGGTTTTCTTATTTTGGCAAAACCGTATAAAGTTTGTCTCTAATTAGATTATGGAAGATAAAAAGATATGAGGCCTAAGTCTAATGAGCGGCACTTTTTGTAACATGTACTCATATCAGTCGGCCATCTAATAACATTATTTGTCTGCTGCGTAACATAAATCTTACCGCATGTTTGCATCCTTCGTCGCGGGGGAAAATGAAACAAGATGGAGAAAGGGAGAGCTTTATAATGACGAGTGATAGTAAATTATAATCCTCCTAAGTATGCGCGATCATACGTCTCTATGCACGAGAACTATCGCCGCGCGGAATCGGTGGCAGGAGACTTTATGGCGCCTTTTCGTTGTCCTCGCGCTTAATGTCATCAAAGGTCGGAGCGTGGCCCTGGGATCGGCGAGACGAGTCGCGCCCGGCACAGTCGAGTGGAAAAGAGAAGCTAGACTAGACTAAGGGGACCGCTCTCGAGATGCTCAAGTGCCAATAGAAACGTCCGAGTGTCACGAAAGAACCTACGGGCGGGAAAGAGCCGAGGGAGCTCTTGATGCTGGTCGAATTCGAGCGCGGTCGTCGGGGTAAAGTGTTCTCGAGTTCTCGCCGGCGCGCGTGTGTACACACGTGTCCCCCCCCGTGCTCGCGAAAAGATGCTGCGGCGGACGATTCGATAGTAATTGCACTGTCTTCGGGAAGGCTGCCGCGCCGGGTCATGAACTCCGTCAGGTGGAAATTGAAAGGCGCCGGTGGAAGGCTTCCCTTCTCGGTTAGGCCTCGCGCGCATTTAATTCACACGAACGTCCCTAAACCCTGATAAGTGCTTCAATGACTTCATATTTCGTAATACCGTGCATGCGGAGCGGCGCGAGTTGGAGGACGCGTGTGCATGTATCCTCACAGTGCTTTGTTGCTAATTACGTGGATGTATATATGTGTCGCTGTGAATTAATGCGCGAATGTGTTAAAGTGCTTATATTGTTCATCACCTGGAAGGCGAAAGGTCTCTTTACTTCTTTAATGTGTTATTTTTTGGTCAGGATAATTAACTGATTGCTTGAAAGTAATTACTTTTAACTTCTTTTACAACGTCCAGCAATTTGCTTAAATACTTCATTTATTTTTTATTTAATTGTTATATAACCACGTGTTAATATAACAATTCAATTGGTTCTAATTTTGCAGCTGCGAAAATAAAATTAAATCATTGCGCGCCGTTTGGCTCACCGTTATAAGGTTTAGGTATTTATGATGAAATATAAGATACGTATAATGCATATTAGTTCTTTTCTTTTTTATAAATGTTTAATAAGAAGAATAATTCAATATTGATTATGACATTTAATTTTGTGAAACAATATATACGTAAAAATAATTTATCGCAGATGATATTCAAATATTATAGGAATTTTAAACAGTTTTTATTACTTTTATCGCACGTTTAAATGAATCGTACGGCTAAAAGTGTCCTATCAGTTTTAACATCAGAAAGCTCGATAGAATAAAAACATGACGTTTCAAAAAATATAACTCGTAGTTTAATCAGCAAAAATTTTCGAAAGAAAGATTGGAATTCACTGGTTGTTTGTATACTGATATCGCGCATTAACAAATTCGTACGAAATTCCCGACTCTGACATTCGCACACGAATCGCGTACCTGTTTGCCCGGACCACGCGTGTTTGCTTATGCATCCAAAGGGAATAGCTCCGAGCGAGGCAGCCGATAGGATTCTAGATAGGGTGGACGAGAAAATTGGGAACGATCGGCAACTATTTGCCGAGTATTTACTCGAGTCCGTGTGATATCTACATGGTCGAGAGGACTCATCCCGCCATTCGGCTTGGTAGATATCACGCTCATTAAGTTAACGCTCTGCATCGTTCCGAGAGCCTTCATAGTTCCCGAATGAGCGAATTTATATCACTTTCGGTATCACTCGTACTTGGCTTATCGGCCGAGACGATATCACCGGACGGAACTTCTGCGAGGTTTGTTCGTTTCTTTTTGTTTATTCACGTCACGCCTTCCTTTTGCATTACGTGCCAGCCGAAGTAGCGCATAAGCTATTAAACCGCTCATTTGCATAGTAGCGTTTCAATTTTATTTACCCCGCGAGCATTTCAAGCATACTTTCTATTTATATATTTCTGAAGGCGATCTTAGTTTAATTTATCGCCGATAGACCGATCGTACGTCGGGATCTCGGGATTCTAAGCGGAGCCGAGCGTGAAGTTTAATGTGCATGAATAACAGCCTGGGATGACTATATTGCGCCTCCGGTTTACCGAACGTTTTGAGCGAGTTGTACGATCAATTCTAATTTAAATGCGAGATTAAATCAAACTTCGGCGCTAAATATGGTGATTCGATGTTATCGCGATGGGCCTTCTTATTTGAGTTTGACGTGTTATTAAATTAACTCTCTTTTGATAAAGATTTACTTGACTGATACTTCAAAGGCGCCACCGCGGTATAATTACCAGTAAACTCTATTGCCCGCGATTTAAATTTAAAATTGTGTTTCAACTTCGATTAAAGTTACCGGGCTCATATTTCACAAATATTCATGCTCAGACTCCTATGAATATTCCTCGCGATCTTGCGGCAAGATCGGCGAGAATATTTCACAACTTACATGCTTCGTTTTCCGATTCCTTCGAACATTTTGCACGAGTGCAGGAGTTATGGCGAACAAAATAGAAGATTACTATTGGAGAAAATGAAAGGGCAGTCTTATTACGCAATAATATTTATTAGCCACTAACACTGTGCCGTTAGTGGATGAGCGTCGCGTTGTTGAATATGGATACTTTTAATATAAATCTTACGCAATTTATTTTTATCGCGCTGCAAATACATTTAAAGGTAAATACGCTTGAAACAAAGCTATTCATAGAAAATAGATTTGTACGAAAAATACACATTATTTACGTGAAAAAAATAAAAAGATCCAAACGGCGTTTCAAGGGTTATTTTAAAACGTTTCCATTTTAACGTGATCTTTTTTTATTCTAGCTGTTCCAAATTCATGATTTAATATCACGAATTCTATTCTTATTCATATTTTCAATTTAATGTTGCCATTTTTGACTCTGCACAATTATCGAGAATCTTAGTACAGCGGATATTGAAGAAACATTTCTCTATAACTTTTCCCTACCGATTGAGTTTATTTTAAATTCAAATCGCTCGCCTGAACTGTTAAATTGAACGAGTAACAGTTTGAATATGTTCGTTTCTTTCGCGAAATATCATTAGATCTGTGTGTTCGACGCGCCGACGTCGAGAGAAGATTAAATTTTACGTTAGAGAATTTATTCGTGACATATCGAGGGACAGAGAGCATCGTGTTTCTCCGCCGCGGGGAATTGAAAGATTTGAAAAGACTGGATATTTATTTGAAACGCCGGTATTACCTTTATTGCTATAGATATGCGCATACGTTGAGCGTATTGCATGCCAGATTTATTAATCTCGAGGTTACATTATTGGAATCCGCGCGCCGCCCAATACGCGAACTGCTTGATTTTCTCTCAATGCACGCAAATCCCTTGCTGATCGCAACCAGTTCGCATAAGCTTCCCGTGTTCGCGATAGGTGAAAAATTAGAGCGATTTTATACCTGAATGTACAATATATTGATGAGGACCCATAAATCGGAGTGTAATATTGAACAACTCACAGTTCCGACTATTAACTTACGTTTCTCGTCTGACCGTTATATTTGCTCATTTCGCTTTCGCGATACGCTGTATCTTCTAAGCACAGCATACGAATATCGTTGCGCAGTTACAGTTCTAGGATTATGCAACAACTGTTGTGCATTTTGAGTCTGAATTGAAATTCTTGCTCGAGTTATCTCGTTGATACTTCGTTTAACTAATTATACGAATTATACTAATTATACAACTATTTAACGAGGCACGCCATTTGCATCCACCTGGATGGGGAAGTGCGATTGATTTAAATCGAAATTTGGCGCACCTACTTCACTGAAAACTCATTATTCATTATTACGAGGTATGCTCATTTTTACGCGATACAGTTTGATTTTGAATTTAAAAAATTAACGGGCGTTGACTGTTACGCAATTAGAGAAATCATTAATAATTCATCGTTGCGCAACCTCATTATTTTACGCTAAATCGTCCTTGCTGGACGTAAACTTTTATTTAAAGCTTAACGAGATCAGCGCGATTGCGTGAGACACGCGACAATTTGTGACCCGACATCCATAATCGGTAACTTCTGTTGTAATATCTACTATGTTAATCACCGCTGCAATTCATGAACTAGACGAGAGAGGGGCAAGACATCTAGACATTGAATTACTCCTATAATATTTCTATTAAAAATTCGCCCTTGCGAGCTTATTGAGATCCTGGTGCTCGACTATTAAATCGTCAGCGTGCTACGGAGTTGTAGTTTTACTACCCGTAATTAACCGCGCCATCGTTAGCTTTACGTAACAAGTTGATACTGCGAGTCCGTCAATTCGCGAATTGATAAAAATGATTTCGCTATATCAGCTATACACTTTATCACATCGAAGCTGTTGGTACAACAAATAAAAGTGCCGCGGCAACCACCGCCGGGAAAACTAATACCGGCGAATTACACAATTCCTTAGGAAATTGTTAGAGAAACGTTTCAACGCGGAATGTTCCCGCCATCTCGCATAAGAACTTTCGGAAGGTTTACCTTGATTGCCACTAATAATATACTAAAGTTCACATCCGGAGTAATGCCTCCGTAATAGTAAAATAAGACGAACGCGCCGATGGAACTCTTCAATACTAAACTTCCAAAGTGCAACTTTTAATTAGTAGTTGAATCCTTCGTTTCTTCGCTTACATTTTCATTTGAGAGCTAGAGAGACTTCCGAAGAGAATTTCTAATTATACAAATTATATTATCGCAACTTCCTCTAAAACATTAGGACGGGAATATCGTATTATTCATTAAATTGCAGCTCATATTTCTATATGATTGATAGAATAATACAATTGTATTTTTAAGACATTAAAGAGTATAATACTTGGTTTTTAGGTATTTTTTAGTTAAAAATTTAGGTACTTTATTAACTGGGTTAATAATTGTTTATTAATAATTTTATTACTTCAAAATTTTTTCTCTTTAATACCATTTTCACAATATTTAACTTATATTTGTTAGTTCTACTTGATTTTTTACTCACGTTGTGTATTCAACGTGTATCGTCTCTTAAACGCATTTCGAATTTAGGCGTGGCACAGGAATTGTTGCTCGTAACATTTTATAGTGGCAGAAGGGGGAATATTTTTTTTAGGAACATATCACCTTTTCGCACGTATTATTTCTGCTGACGGTTTCTTTTCGAGGCTTGAATGCTATAAAACCGATCGCCCACATAAGCCGATATAAAGAGCTCTCGCGTTATCGTCCTGTCGTTTCGGTCACGGTGCAGACCTTAATTAAAGTTTCGCAACCGATTGCACGAGGAGAGCGCGACCGGAGTAATCAACGATCACCCACGCAATCATTGATCGCGTCGAAACCAAACTTCGGTATGCTTCACCGCACAACGCTACCGTCCACTGATCTGTAATGCTCAACATCCAACTTTCCAACGTTTTGTTTCTTTAACCATCCGTTTAATTTCTGTCTTTTTTTTCGGCGGGGAGAGGACTAATTCATATAGTTGTTTGGTTTGCAAACTCACGAACCTGAGCTCACTACACTATTAATAGTGGCCGTGAATAATTGAAGAAAAGCACAAGCGAAATCTAATCTAAAAGAAGAAAAATTAATCAGAATTTTTAGATATGGAGGCATTAGAAAATTTTATTTCTTTGGGCTTCTCTCATTACAATCTGTAAAAGTAATTTGATTAAAGTGATACTTTTTTATATCTAATTTGATATTCGTAGTGCGAGATTTACATAGCTATAGTAATGTATCAAAAGTACAGAAAACTTTTTTTTGGAAATTAAATGCAAAAGAGAAATACGGTTTTATTATTGCATTATTAAAGAAGAAGGAGAAATATTTGATAATAAACGCATCGCTTGTTTAATTCGTACGCGGTTGCGAAGTTGTATAATTCCTCGGATATGAAATATGTTCGAAATAGCAATGACAATCGGGGTCGCCGGAGGCAAATTTCGACGGATATGGTTCGATGCATATAATAGAATCATCCATGGATCGACGATAGTGGATGAAGTTTCGGTTGCTTTATCACATTTAACTTTCGCCTTGTATATAGCTGTGGGTTAATTTAGCACTTTCCGTTTCGTTAAAACCGATAGAAAGTGCAGATATGTGTTGAAGTTACGAATAAATTATCTTTAACATCTTTCGGTTATTTCTATTTTTTCTGAATAAGTAATATCGCGTATATATATAATGTGAATACTTAAAAGATATATTTTTCAAGACATAACTTCTATTATTATATGCAATCTAAAATGTAACAAATAATTTGTACAAAATTATAAAAAGATATATTAATTTCGATTCTTTATTAAACTTGACAAGAAATATTTTAATATATTTTGATTAATCATAGCTTTTTAATAGATTAATGGAATATTTAATACTAAATATCGTGTACAATTTTGCGGAAGCGAAAAATTTGTGAATTTTTCTATCGACATCGTTAAAGCAGATAATGGCATACGATCATTTTACTTTCGATTTATTGAACAGTATTTGATGGAGTTGGAAATTCATTATTTCCATCATTTCGAGCAAATTAAAAACTAGCAAGAATAAATTTACATTTGTTAAAATTGTAATAATTTTCTTCATGATTAAAACTACCTCTCTAAAAACTCGACAATCTCTTTCCGTGTTTTGTAGAAAAATGTAATTACTTCCCTAATTGATTTTACGGATTGGATGATTGTGGAATAATCACGTATTTTTGATATGTTGAAACCTAAGCCAGACTTTTTATATTGTCGTCGAAGGATATTGAATAATATTAAGTAAAGCGTCGTATTATTTGATAGTATTCAATATCAAATTGGACGTATCTTAGGAAAGAATATCATGTATTACTATATTTATTCGTAGGACAATGTGGTTGTTGTTATTCCGCAAATGAGATATTTCTCGACAATAAGATATCTGCTTTTCTGCCTTAGTGGCAGACATTCTCTTGAAAATTCAATACTGAAGTCGGAATAAGAACTGGCTTTTGAATCAACATTCTCAAAGCCTCAGAATAATTGAAAATCGATAATATTACGTCATATCTTAGTATTTTGTTTTAAATATACAATCATGATATGCGTTTTTATACAAAAATTGAACGCAAAATGTTTATTAAAAATCATTTGTCTTTAAATGTTTTTTCCATTTAATACGACTTTGAGTTCAAAATTGTATAATCTTTGTATGCATATTATTTACAATACATAGATTATGTGATTAAGTTATGACACTATACTTGAAAACCAAGTTAAGATGTTAAGAACTTGTAGATTTTTTACGTTATTATAATGTTTCACAATTATCTCCTAATTCGGAGTTTCTTCGATAATTCCATTGAAATTGTCTCATTTATTAGACGAACGTTCGTTTAGATGGACCTTTTAATACTTCTACTGTTCATTCAGACTTGAATTACGTTAATGGATGACGTCTAAGAGATTGAACGCGTAAGGACAGAGGATCATTCAAGAACAATTACACTCAGTGGGAGGACTCTAATGAAATTAACTCGTCCCCGATAATTAATTAGTGTCCGTCACAGTGGCCTTCTTCGTCGACCTTAAACGATCGCTATGCGCTTTGCATTTGCGAGGTTTCGCGCTGAAATTTTGAAGCTTATGTTAATTCTAAGTAAACTGCTCATTTGAATCGATACATTTACACGTTTTACACTAAGGTTTAACATAAAGCAGTCATAATTTAATGCGGAAACGTTGCCCGCCGTAACTTTTAACATATCTCGTAAAAGAGACTGGGAAAATCTTACGCAAATTAGACCATTTTATATTCTACACTGCACTCTGCAAATCTTAATACATACTTTATAATGTGAGAGAAGCAATTCGTAACGCGTTATTCTTTCTACATACAAAGAACTTTTCAGTCACACATTATTACGTTCGTAAAAATTGTAGAGCGAGGTACGGGATAATCTACGACAAGACCACAACGTCGCGGAATTGTAAATTGGAATAGAAGCAGAATAAATTTTTAAGGCAAACCGAGTTTCGAGAAATGTCAACCTTGTCGTGAATTCCGCACGCCTCAGATTTAAGAGTGAATAGTATCAGCAAATAACGATTTAATGGCATCCACGTACAAAACTTGCAGTCACCACATTTATTTATGGATTAAATTTGTACTGGCTCAATAATGATATTAAAAAGGCTGAGCTAATAGCTTGCGTAACGTAATTTCCTCTAACAACTATTATTTTGGATACAAGATAAACGTGCAAACATTTAAAATTCTTTTTTACTATACAGAATTTTATTTTAAATTTTTGATAGCAATATTTCATTGCATTTATAGAGGAAAGAGATTTTACTTATTTTTATATCATTATATACTTTGTTTTCTTATCAATATCGATTATTAATTTAGACAAATTAACAAATATATTAGATATAAAAAGAAAACGAGTTACGTATAAACTATTTTCTCACATGTCAAATTGTTTGAATATTAGACGTAAATCTTCGTTCGCATGAATCAATGCTTCGCGTTGTGTAAAATGCGAGTGCAACTTCGCTTCGTGTGTGGCCACAGAGTTCGACAGTACGCATGGACGCGCATAATCAAGCGTTGTCGATTCGCGGTACAGATAATATCCGCGATCCGCACAAACGCATCACCGCTGTCACATCTCGTCGGCGGCGCGAATAGAAAGACAAGAACGATAGCGAAGGTAATAGAGGGGACAAGGAGGTAGCCACGGAATCTTGATTCTTACTACAAGATACCGGATCTCGGCGGAAAACGGGGACAGGTTTTGCTGGCCTGTTATGGATCTTCGATCTCTCGGACAGCAATCGCGATACTCTTCCTGTACCGCGACAACCGCGGCATGGCTTATTACGAAACAGTCCCTGGAATCAGTACACACGCGAACTTATAGTATCATCAATTTCCATTTTTTCCCCCTTCATTTTATTGCAAAGAACCATCTTGAATAAAATGTTTCTGAGAAGGATTATGCTGTGCTTATATAAAATCTTATTATTGTGTTATGTTATATTATTTAATTTATTTGCGTTGAGATGAATGTGCACAGCAATCAAGAATGTTCGCGTTCATGTTCATGAAATTCGTATTTGAAGCGACTTGTTTCGCTAATAATTACATCAGCGCCAAACATTGTTGCTTTAATCATTTGATAGCATTTCTAATAGCGAACGCCGGACTCCTTACCTACACGCTTCGTATTAGTCGCTCCGGTTTCGGGTGAGAAAACGCATATAGCAAGCGCAATCAGGGGGCAGCGAGGCATAACACAGGGGGCGATGATGTATTAATACCATTATCGCCCGATGATCACCTGCGCCCGAAACTAACCCAGCAACGCTCGCGTTATTAAAGTACGCGTCGCGACGCTTTCCGGTTCATTTAATCGCTCGCCGATCATAATCGATCCACTTTCGTAATCGAGCAATTAACTGCAACAATTATTTCGATTTCTACGAGTTCCAGTTTGCAGTTTTATACCGTGTAGCGATACGTAGTCGTGGTGGAACATTCCTTACGTAACGTAAATTGCAGACGAAACGCAACACGATCGCCCCTACTTGTCGTAATTATCTCTCAGTTGAATTCATCCGGTTCGAGATGGCCCGAGATCTCGGAAAAGGGCAGCGGTAATCGACCAACAAGAAGCGTCTTTGTTTTCTCGCTCGTTTTCTTGCTCTCTGTCTGACCGGCTTCCAACGTTATCTTCGCTTTTTAGCCCTTGCTTGATCATTTAAGACACATCGTAGAACCAACAGATAAAAAGTTGGTATCACCTAAGTCAAGACTTTTTGTTGACGCAATGCAGTGGCTCAGTAATTTTGCGAATTTTTTTTTTTACGTTTACGACGAAAGATAAAGTGACCGGAAAATCTTAAAAGCGACTGGCGAATCCATAATCTCCTGATATTTAGCAGAACATCTTACATAATATTTTCGAAATCATATTTTCATAGTATGAGTCAGCTAATGAGATAAGGAATACTTTTGTATTACTGCATTTTTACTTTTTCACGTATAAGCTTCACTAGCTTTCCCGCTAAAACACAATGTAGTAACACAAACGAAACGTAACAGGAATATTTGAATAGCTTGTTTAACTTTCACCTTTTACAGTCGGCATTTGTAATCCAAGGACATCATAAAGACGTGTAGGGGCACGTAAAATACTTATATAATTTATTAGCCGTTAATTTAATAAAAAAATAAGTACATTTTCTAATTCCAAAGAGGTTTCATATACTTTTCTGCTGATTTTTCTTGGAATTTATTTCGCTTACGATGATCGTTCGAAACGAAGGACGATTCTGTGGAACCCTCATATCTCTCTCTTTAGAACAAACGCAGTCCGGACAAACTCCACCCTTGCTCATCGCTTACTCCCGACACCCCCGACTGATTTCACAGTGGCGTGCTGCCGCCTGCCATTGTGAGCAGGATAATTACGCCTCATTAACAAATAGCTTTCTTTGATGTGGAAACCACGTGCACATCGGGGTAGAGAACGATTGTACGGACCGCTGGCTCATCCGGGTGTGATGCGTACGATACGAATAAAGAATACGAGACACGATGAGGGAGAGGCAGTGGGCAAAGGCGGGAGAAGAGAGAGAGAGAGAGAGAGAAAAAAAAAGGTGTGAAAATGGAGGAGAAGCGTGTCGACGATGCGGTCTGAAAGAGCGCGATCGATATTTGCAGCAGACCCCGACGCGTTCTCATCTATTTTATTTTATCTTCTTCTTTTTTTTTTTAGAGCGAGAGTACTTGAGAGGTAGACACATTTAAAATGCATTCGAGCGTTAGGATTTCCGAATTATTTCTTCGACTAGGAATTCCATTTTGATTTGAATTAAATTACGTAGATTAACTGGCGAGGGAAATTTTCTTCTTTGACATATTAAACATTTTATTAAAAAAAAAAAAAGTTGTGCCGGATTGCAACAGTGGCAATTGTGAGTACATATAATTAAGGTCGTATGTGTAATATACAATACAGACTACAGTATTATTTATTAAGAGAATATCTCGTCAGTTGCAAGTTTACTTTATTAAACTTACGTTGTTTACGGATTCATGTTTTCCATATATAAAATGGGGAGAATTTTTCTCCCCACGCCGCAATCTAATTATTCTACAGTGCGCGTGTTAATGCGGGATCGAATTTGCACAACACCGTGCATGTTTATAGTTTATTTGCTACTCAAATAACAGCATTTGTTATTTGCGGCGGAATGTGCTGACTGTACAGAAAAGAAATTGTTAACAAGCTCGAGCACATATTTGCAGTACAGTCTTATTCCTACATGCTTTACAAATATACGCCAACTTTCGCGGAAGTAAATATGTTCGCGGAACTTCCGCAGAGGTGGATGCGTGAAAGTGCACTACGGGGATATTTGATAATGTAGACGAAATACCCCGATCATGATCGACATCGGTAGATAAATATACTTTGGGGAAGTAATATTCGCGTGTTTCACGCGCGCGCGAGCATCCGCGTGTGTTTCGTTTGTGTTTCTGCGGTAACGAGACGCGCGGAATCCTCGGGTTTTCTCCGGATGCGGGGACGTTATATACGGAAATTTAAGTTCGTAAGCCAATTGGAGTAGTACAGCTGCGCGTACACACAAGGAAGCTCTGCGCTCGCATGAATAATGGCTCGTACGCGAATACGCTTGCGTGAAGCACAGAAGAGTGCTTTATTTCAAATCTCTTTCCAATATCGAAATTATTCCCTCGTTTTGCGTGTTTCTTCC
Organism: Vollenhovia emeryi; assembly: GCF_000949405.1. NCBI lineage: Eukaryota > Metazoa > Arthropoda > Insecta > Hymenoptera > Formicidae > Vollenhovia > Vollenhovia emeryi. Next base: position 360,214 of record NW_011967225.1, on the reverse strand, counting down.
GCGCAGGAAACTCACAATGGGATACGGCGGACAGTCGATACTTGGAGGTTCGCATAAAGTTTTGCCCCGCGAACGAACAGCGTCACGATCGCGTACACTTAATACAGGGTGGGGCACAAATACACAGTTGGAAAATTTGTGTTTTTTTTTGTTAAAAGAAATGCCCGTTAAAATTTTTGTGTTAAATGGTTAACACATTCATGTGTTAATTTAACAGATTGCTCTTATGTTAATTGACCTTAAATGTAAAATTATTAAAATAACTGAAAAGAAATGTTAAAACAACACAATGTGTACACTGAAAAAAATTTCTGGTTGAATATGAACGAATCAGATAATTCCTTTAGGATTTACCAGAATTCCTTTAGGATTTACCAGAATTCCTTTAGGATTTACCAGAATTCCTGTAATCCTACAGAAATTCTGGTAAATCCTAAAGGAATTATCTGATTCGTCCATATTCAACCAGAAATTTTTTTCAGTGTACTTATTTTGTAATCTTACACAATACATATGTTCTATATTATTAGTAACAAGATTTATCTGTTAAAATTTACAGAATGAAATGTTGATTTTATTCTATATAACATAAGAGAGTGATCTCGGACCATTTGGCTTATTACATCTGGGCCTGGATAGATCAGTTGGAAGAGCACTCGCCTGGCAAGCTGAAGGTCCTAGGTTCGAATCCTAGCCCATTACTTTTCTCGCCGAAAAATAAGTGGCGTGTCTTATTGTTAGTGCCTACCTCCTCGAAGATACATTCCTATTTATTATGAAATGTGAAAATTACATTTTTTAAATTCATTTTGTCATTAAAAATATGTTAAGTTTACACAAAATTTATGTTAAATGATTTTGAGATTGGCATTTATTTTGTGTTAAAATATTAACAGACTATTAGTGTGATCCTTTAACATATCCATATTATGTTAAATTAACACAAAAATTTGTGTGGACCGTTTGGGACATGTGATATCTGTTAAATTTAACACAAATTTTTCAACTGTGTACCTGACGATTTTTAGAATAATCTGAACACTGTGTGCTTGGTCAAAGGTACATTCTAGTCACGTTGAGGGATACACAATTGCATGGGGTTTCAGGTGACACGGTTCGCTTTTGAAAAATAACGTCCGTGAGATGTCCACCCCGGTGTGTATTTTTATTCGTCTGACAAATCACACACGTGAGCTGTCAATCGCCGCATTGCCATCGTTTCCTCACGAGGTGATAATTTATTAATGGGACCTCGCGCCCCGTTTCCTAGAGGTATCCGCTTCTATTCCATCCTCGCGCGGCAACTACCAACAAATGTCAGGCCCCATATATGCTCGGAACGCATAAATTATTCATCAGTGGTTACGCTCGGTCGCAGAGCGTCTAGACGACGTGCGTTAAGCATAATAGCACTCGGGCTGTTACTTCGCGGGCTAACCGGATATTAATATAATCATCGTGCTCCGCTTGATTCGTTAGCCAGATGGTCATGCGGACAGCTCGTCAGGCATCGCGTCTATATTAATCAAGATTTAATCTCGGCCTCGTCAGCTATGTAAATACATTAACTTTGACACGTAGAATCATAATAAGAATTACTTCGCACCGGTGTCATTTGCACACCTGGACGATCATGAGATGAAATCAAAATGAACTCGGCGTGTTAAATGAAAGTCAAAGCACGGAGCTCTCACCGCGTTTATTATCACTCGAGTTTCTTCTGATGTTTCTACAAATTGAAATTGACCCGGGTTTCGTTTGGAAGTTGAAGTATTTTGAGGAGCGTCAACTTCGCACAAGTAATCGCTGGGCTTTTACTTCATTCGTTGCAAGCCGTTTAGCCCAAGCCCAAATTTCGTGCAAAGAATTTTTTTCTCGCGAAAAGGAATTGTCAAAAAATTCATAAGCTCGTGTCTCGTTGCCGCTTTCTTGCGTTATTTTACAACTTGGCAACTTGGAAATTCAGAAAAGAGCGGGGGGGGGGGGGTGGTAGAAGGAAGCTCATAGCGCTCGCGAATTTGTTAGACCTGTAACCCTTTTATGCTGGTCGCGTAAAGTTACCCGTCGTCTTTGTCCGTCTACGTCAGCTGTCTGCCGGCCGTTTGTTTCGTACTAAATAAAAAGGACTCTTCTACTTGCGAGGAGAGCAGAACGGTAATGTGCCGCGCAAGGGAAGAAGACGATCGTTTGTTCCTCCGACAATGCCGCCGGATTCCCGCTTAGAGACGGGAAAAACGGACCAGACGCGCCATGTACACGGAACGCTCCCATACGCTCGAAAGAACCGGCAATGATGGCTCGTTACTGCCGGTACTGCTTGTGCATCGCGATCGATCATTAACTATCGGAAAAGCGATCAGTCGAAGGTGACGAGGCGGAGGCGGGCACTCGCTTAATAACGCCGTGCTTCCCGGGCCTCCTTCGATTTTCTACTTATTTCGGTATTTTCCCTTGGAAAAAAAATTACAACGTATATTTGTTAGCGTTTCTCCGCCATATAAAATGCAATATGTCTAACGTTGCGGTAGTTGATGTAACATTCTTTTGTACGTCCCACATTTTTATCACCGTGTTTACAGCTGTTAATAAATTCGGTTACTCATTCGGTGCATTTAGCATGTACTTCGGTATATACTTAATTGCAGACAGAATTACAGAGGCATAGAATAAGTGCTTTGCTCGGACCGACGATCAAATCTTGTAGATTAACTAAAACTTGCTAAGAGACTCCGGTTAACGTGCTGTTCCTCAGGCGGGTGCCAGAGAGGCATCGCGTGTGCGAACAGGAATTTTTCCGCGCACCGGTGTGGGAAAAGGTTCAATATCGCGGCACGCCATGCACAGCTTAAGGGTGGATTTTACAATGGCCTGTTGAACCTCGTTCCGTAGGTCGCAGAATTATGTTGATGTTTGAATCCTTTTAACTTTACTGCGGTTATTCCATCCCCCGCGGTTATTCTCGCCCATTGAGATCTCTCGATCATTTCGAAATTCCACGAACAAACTCGTCGAAAGTTTTAAAATTTGAAATTCTCAATCTCCAAGTTCTCAGTTTTAAGATATAACAAACTGTTTAATATAATTGTCAAAATCATGTACTTTAAAAGTAATAGTTAAATATTGCAGTACAAAATATATATAAAGTGAATGAATTATTTACTTTAGTTCTAATAAAAAGGTTTAAAAAGTTTAAAAAGCTTTTAATTATTAGATGTTTGAAATAACGTGGATTTTAATTTTTATAACATTCACTCTTATAACGAGTTTTATTCGGGAAGATGTAAAGGCAAGCTAATCTATATATATGACAACGAGAAAAAATTTCATGTTTTATGGTCTTAGTGTTTGCTCGTTCTCTAATTTCATGATCGTTAATTTGACAAGCATAGCGATTAAATCTGTTACACGCGTGACAACCGTAACCAGAAGTTGATTTCTATCTGCGAAGATTTGCGACGGCTTTCATGCGAGCCAAGTGGAGGGAGTCAGACAGACGAATGGGGAAGGGGTGGGGAGGGGAGAGAGAGAGAGAGAGAGAGAGAGAGAGAGAGAGAGAGAGAGAGAGAGAGAGAGAGAGACTGCTCCCCCGAGACGAAAAATTTCTTACTTTAGCGAGAAGCGAGGATTTATACGACGCAGCGGTGCTTGTGTCACTTTGGAACAAACTAACTGGATCCATAAGTCTGTTTCGCTATTTAGTGAAAATAATAATGAAGCACTGTCAAACGCAATAAAGCATATAACTTGTGCTAATGGTATAATTACAAAGAAAATTACGAGTAAACAAAAATATGCTGTATGCATGAAAAAATCTAGAGTGCTCATTTTACATACTCGTATCGTATATATGTATATGTATATAATAAATTTATTAATTTTTCTTTATCTTATAATGTATAACGTATTGCTAAATTTTCTGTGAACTTAGTTATCAATGAATATGCAACTTAAACTACACCTAATTTATTCACTGGCATTAAATCTCCTACTATTGCATAATCGCATTTTATCGTCTCAAGATTTATATCTTTTCGAGTTGGAGCAAATTCAGCAGCGCCATCGCGGTGAAAATCCGACAAAGAAAGGTTTTGAAATAAGCCGTCAATTAATTTAAATCAATTGTATAATAGACAGAATTGCAAAGCATAGAGATAGGGATTTAGCTACACGACTGATAATCTTTAGCACAAATCGGTGCAAAACACAACCAGCGAGAATACTCTATAACAAGAGAAGATTGAATACGAGGATTACTTTTTGGGTAGTTATTTCTCTCTCTCTCTCTCTCTCTCTCTCTCTCTCTCTCTCTCTCTCTCTCGTTGCTCGGCTTATCTCGCGGTTAATTCGACAGGCACGTCGCTTAAATTGTAGCTCAGGCGCGACAACCGTGCATAGTCGGATCCTGATTTGTATCTGCCGCGGTCGGTGACGATCCCTAGAGGGAGGAAAGAACCGTAGGAGGACGACGAGCGAGCGGATGCGGTTGAGTGTCTCGGAATGAGAGATAGAGGAACCCCGTCGTCGATTGGAGTCCCACGAGAAATCACAGCAGGCAGGAATACGTGGGGGGCTCGTCAACTCCTAGCTGTTGAACGTGCAATTCCTGGATGAATAGCCGTGACAAAACCGTAAACGACCGTAATTGCGTTCCGTGGGGTCGTCGCATTCCGTGTCGATCGACGAACCGCGAGGTCGAAGCCGCCCAGTAAGCTGTGAAAGACTACAATGTTAAATTTTCGCGATGCCATAACGCGCGAATCTCCATTATACTAGCCTTAATCACATTACGTTATATAACCACGAGTGATACGGGACACTTTTCAACGCTAGAAATTTGCGTGAAATAGCCAGGATACAAATGTTTTGATAGAGATTAAAAAAATTATTTGTCTCACAATTGCTCAGATAATCCGAAATAATACAGTTTTTTTTTAACGTCTCTTTTACAAACCGTAACGAAAAGGAACAAATATTTAGGTATTTATTCATCATATATGGTTAGTAACTTTTAACACTAAGATTTAACAAGGTTTTTAGGAAAGCAAACGTATCTTATTAAGAGAATATGAAAATATCATATATTTTAATGATACTTTTTTCTCTCTGCATCGTAAATCAAGATAAGAGACCGAAAATGTAAAAAAAAACACGTTTAATTAAACCCAATACATATTTTGCACTCGTCCGCTTCAGACAACCGTCGCCTTTCTCCAATTGCAAGAGCGGCTATAGACTTTTATACACTTTTAACTACTTTTTAAATCTTTGTTTTCTTGTTTTTCTGTGTGATATCCTACAGAGTATTGAACGTTCATTATCGTTTAGCATCGCCGTGTTCTATTTTCGAATGCTCCATCGTCAAATGCACGATAATTGCATTTGATTCATAAATCTCTAGAAATGTTCGGCATTTTCTTCTGACAGCCGTAAATAAAACTCTTGGTTATCTTGAAGCGATTTGCAGTGGACCTTAATCGGATGCCATCTGAAAGAGAATCCAGGCCACATGTCTCCGTCGCGTGAAAAGAACCGACAGAAATGTCACCGAGTTTATCGCAACAAATGGCGTTATGCAATTTTGCCCGCTTATAGAGATTATAGTCGTGCCGCACCTGCTTCCGCACGCGGTAAATCACGGCTGACCTTTATGCATATATCGATGTACGCGAACGATTTAACGTCGCTGTAACATTTAATACGCCAGCAAATACGCGCGCGGAAGCGAGCGTTTACGCGTCTGTACACCTGTTACGATACAATGATAAATCTATAAGAGAGAGGTGAGAGAGCGAGACATCCGATTAATATCGATGTTTAAATCGGTGTTGTTTAAACCGGCGAGAATTTAAAACGCTTCAAAAAGCGCTTTGTGCTCATTATATAGAAATTATTGCAATTAATATCCTCCTGCTCGATCTACGTGTCAATCAATACGTATTTATACAGCGTGGGCTACACAATATAGATTGTAACGTCTATTTTACGTCTGAAGTAGGTTAGTTTTTGTTTCATTTCCGAATTACAGCTACTTTCGCATTTCAAGAATTATCGTCTGTACGTCTGAATACTTATCTCAGTTCATTTACTTACAGAAAGTTTTTGACATACACACAGATTTTAGGCAGCATTTCTTAACAATTTTTTCATCCTCGCGTTATCGCATATTTTGCCAACTTAAAACTCATACGAAATTACATACGCGTTTAAGATTTCGTTACAAAATATTCAATATATTTTTAAAGCAAATCGCACGTTTACGGTATACGACGTAGTCTACACATTGCGTGCTATTAAATTTTTCTTCGTCAGGTAACGACCATCTTGATAACCGGTGAGAGTGGCGCGTTCTGCCTATTAGCCCCAGAATGTACCACTCTTGGATTCGATACACCAAAACAGATCCTTACGCGTTTTCATCAATTGTTATATCTCGTGTCAGTGTCTCATAAATAACGATCGTCACTTACGGAGCAACGTTTGTTTCGCGCATTCGGTCACGCTGTTTCGCACAGAACGTAGAAAGGGCTCGGATTTGCCGCCCACTAGGGCTACTCTCGACCCACGCTATCTTTGTCCACTATCCGAAGAAGTATACGTGGTACTCTGATATGTACTATAGTGCACAGCATGGATAAAGTAAGGATTCTTTTCGACAACAGATTGATATGTGGTATCGCAAAGACTGTGAATGGAGCATTTTGCTTGAACAAGCGAATCTATTAATTATGCGGTATACATTGTTATACAATGAGTAAGATCGTCCTAGATCAACAATCCTTATATTCTAGCTGTAATCTGAAAGTCAATCAGTGGATTATCACTGAAAACAGTTACAAATATACCGCTGGATAATTCATTGATAGAGGGGCGACATTCTGATGTTATCTTTATACGCAAAATATCGCAAAATGACCCAGGAACGTTTTTAATGTAATTTCTTTACATTTTGGAGTCCCCAACTTCGTTTTAACATGTTTTTTAAACGCAAAATAAGGCAAAATAACCCCCAACGCGCAAAATGGCGTCCAAATAACGTCAAAAGTCGCAAGTTTTTAAGTAAACGTTTTTAACGTCAATATTGTATCACTTGTATCGGAGAAAAGGGTTGAAAATTGTTGAAAATCAACTCTGCAACCGCGACGCTGGATGCCATCTTCGTCGCTAGTTACTTTGCGCTATGTGTTCATGCTATTTTAATATGTATGTTTTACGTTACATTTTTAACAAATGTTTATCTTAATAAGTGTCGTAAGTTGTTCTATCAAAACATTAAAACGTCTTATTGAAGCCCTCCCCACCTCTGAACCGCGGCATTATCGTAAACGTTATCAAAATAATGCAAAACCCGGAAAAACAAAACGCAAAAAATACCAAAAAATAACATTAAAAAGTCACACCTCTATTCATTGAGTATATTCAATGTTTTCAGTGATCCACTGACTTAAAGAGTAGATACTGTAGATACGGTGATAGTATTTTATTTGACAAGAATTTATAATGAACTGATATATTGATCTACTCTCTAAAAGGCAGCCAGTAGATCGTCACTGAAAACAATGAGTATTCCCCGATTCACATGAATAATTGAGTGCTATAACTCTTTTCAGTGACAATGCACTGATTGGCTTTGAGAGAGCACGTTATATAATCTATGAGATCCATTATTTTTCAATCCAAGTTTTATATAATATGTAGTATTGCTTTTACTTACAACGTTTGAATCAATAGTTGGCAATATAAATATCGCTGAAATGCACGAAAGGAATGAGGGATGTGGCGCGTGATGAACGTAACACTCGTCCTATTTGCTAATCAGACGGCTTACTTTTAAAATGTTGCAAATGCATTTCATCGCATTCAAGTAAAATATACTCTTTACATGCGAGCGCCTATCTCCCAGTGCTGCGTCGTAAAAATAAACAGTATCGACAGCGTCGTCCATCGCGCGTTTTGTCACAAGCGCGCGTACGCGCGTGTAACGCTCGGGCCGTATTTCTAGTAACTTGCGAGACGCAAAGTGACGATGGGCGCGGAAATGTGACGCGCGGGTAAAGAGATGGACTGGCGTGCCGCTCGAAATTTTTCCGATATTAAAAATTGTCTTCGGTTTAAAAACATTTTCAATTCGCGTCGCCAGCGACGTCGGGTGGGAATGCACTTCGGCGATACACGGGCGCCGGTATAAACAATTTGTTTGACAAACTTCATTGATATTTGCACACATTTAAGCGAGGGTGCGCGCGCGCCCGAGCGTACAAGCGCGCATTGCGCCGTACCGACTGCTAAAATAAAGTACGCCGGATGCGCGCTGGAATTCGCGGTAGTCACGGGTGCAGTATTATTTATTCATACTATGTACGTGTGTATGTGTGTGTGTGCCCACACAGGAATGACCGCATATAAACGGGTATAAATCGAACAAAATCTCCGACGAGTTTTGGAAACTCGAGCGGCATGGAAGCTCACTTATTTGCATAAAAATTGATTTAGACTTGGTCGTCCGAATAAAAAGAGAATGCGGAAGTAGACATTCCCAGATTCGTTACGCGAATCTCTTTTGCGACTCCAGACCGATCGATATTCACTTTTGTTTTATGATCTCATAGTGATTAATTTAACATCTCTCGCGCGTGTATCGATTAAGTTAACGTCTTATTTCCAGATAAAACTAATCCACGTTTAGCCTGTGTTGGCAACGCGGTACAAATTTATTTGCTTAACGCGCCCCTGGTAGAAATGTCATGCATTTTTTGAGCAGTTACTAGACAGTTGTATTAACCTTTGTCTAGTAACTGAGAAGTAAAAGTACTTGGAATCCCAGTCGAGATGTAACGCTTTTCTTACAGTTACTGCACATAAAAGATGCGCAAAATCTGAACCCAATTACTGAACGAGAACAAACCACCAAGTATTTTAATCAATAATAATGTAATAATACTAGACAATAACTGGGCAAATGCGAGGGGGGAAACCGCCGAGGGCATTGTGGCGTACAGATTTGCGGCAGTTCTGGGCATTCTAGGCATTTTTTTGGGCATTAGTTTGGGCATTAGATCTTGCTGAGACGTTATAAAGATAAAGTATAATAGATGCACATATTTTTACCAGGAAAACTGCTTCGGCACCGACAAATAAAACTCTACCAAGTCCATTTTCTATGCAGTATTGTTAGAACTAATGAGAATGCAGTAATACTAGACAGTAACTGGAAGAGCGTCTAGAGATACTGCATGCATTTCTACCAGGGACGCGCAAAGTTAAAGAAAAAGGGATCTCATTCGTTCGCCTTGTTATTTTACGCCCGACGAATTATGTTCTTCAAGACACTGCGTCGGTAAATAAGGCAAAATTACAATTTGCACGCGTAATTAATCGATATGCACGGTTGTATCTATTATTATAAGTACGTACATAGCCGGCGATGTTAATACGGGCCCATCAATATTCACTATCGCGTAACGAATGCATTGTGGATGCGCGTATTGACCGTTAATACGTGGTGACCCATAATACGCGTTTACCGGATAATTTTGTTAAATTACAATGGTATACAGATGCGAATTGGTATTATGATCAATTCTTCTGTATCGCACTTATTTGCGCTGGCTATCAATGCGTTTTCATACAAATTATGGATGTGATAAACATTCACACATGGCCATGCCGCGCTCGTAGCGTGCCGTTACAACGATCGTACGCGAGTTCATTACTGATCATTACGTATAGAAACTGCATTCGGCTGCGCAACGAAAACATAAAATGCACAAACGTGCGTTACAATTGCGAGCGCTACGGCAATCGGTGAATTAGGGCTTGAAAGCTTATTGGAAGCACGTAAACGATTTCGGAGTAAATTGGCCAGGCAGAAATACGAAAATAAATAGATATAAATGCGTATAGGTCTTTATTAATAACACCGTGTACATTTTCGAGACGGATTGGTATAAACGTCGGGGAAAGTTTTTAATTATTATTACTTCATCCTCGTGGATGACAAATTAAATTTACAATTGTGAATTAACGTACCTATGGGATATAAGATACGAAGCAACTAAAAAATTCAATACAAGATATATAATTCATTACAAGAAATATATGTATTGAACTCTCTGTAGAAACTTTGTAGAAACTTAGCTTCGCGAGCGTCGCCAGTCTTGGTACGTGAAAATGTTCGCTCCGTCGGAATACATAAATTTGAAGTACAAAGAGAAGACGTACGAACGGCGCGTAAATCATTTCGCGATCTCCGTCATTTTCGGAAGAAGAAAGCCGGGGGCGGGATAGGGGAGAAAGGGAGAAAGATGGGTGGATTGAATAGTTGAGGGACGGACGAGAGAGCGACGGTGATGCTAGAAGAGCGAGCGCGCGGCCGCCCGAAGTGTTTTGAGACCAAATAAAAGCGAGAAAATCGTGGCTGTGCGAGAGGCAGAGCCCGTGGTCGAGTCACTCCTCGAGTCGCGGTGATCGCGAACACTCGCGCTCCGCCCGGCTGTGAAATCGTCGCGGCGAACCTCCGCTTCTTAGCTAAGAGCGAGCGCATTGTAAGCTAATGCATACGTAAGGCTCCCCGGGTCAAACCAAACACAAGGGAAAATGGAAGATGAACGAGGGAAGTGAGTGAATTAAGATGTTACGCCATTCACTTCGGCTTTCCGCTGAAATTAATGTTTCCGTCGGTTGAAACTTCATTTTCTTCTTGCCGCGGTAAGTCCGTGGGCTCAAGTGTACCGAGTCGCCTATTATACAAGTGACAGCTACTTTAACAGTTACTTCTCTCAAGAAAGTTTCTGCTCTTTTTCGCTGCTCGGGTGTCTATCAAGGTGGCCCGTGATATTAATAATTTGTATGCAGTTGTGTATATATTTTTACCCAAACGTGTTTCACACGACTGCGAGTCCATTGTCTAAATGTTGAAGAGCCCACGGCGACGAATGGCGTTTTTAAGAACGCCATTAGTGCGAGAACGTCCCGGTTTCGAGCGTTCCGTCTTCCGTGCGTTCTTGAGTATCACTACCGTCTGACAGCTGAAGAATTACCAGCGTGGAACTCAATTTTGTGTGGGGGGAATAAGAGAGCGCGAGCTAATGCATGCGTGCGGGCCGCGATTCTGCTTTGTACAAATGCCGCTTGTAACGCGCCGCGAGGTAATTCCGCGAGGGAAGGTGAAGAGTGAGCGGTGAGTCGAGTGGATAAAGGCGTTACATCATATTTCTCAGTTATTCTCGAAAACGTTCCGTAACGCGGGAATAATCTGAGCCATAGCTGCTTTCCTTGGTTTTCGTCGCGCGAGGGAAAAACGTCGGCCGAAGCAAGTTCGTACAGCCGAAGCCTCGCGCGATCCTTCACGGTAGTCTCTACGAAGGCTGTACAATTGGCGGGCGTAAAACTAGACTCGCAGGCAGTTTGTAGAAATACAAAGTTCCCGATTTCATAAGCGGAGCCAGTTCACCTCGGGGCGCAAAGTCGAGCGAAAATGTTTCTCGCGGTGGAAACTCCTTAACGAAATTCCCATTCCCTGCGAAACTTGGAGCGCTACGGTGGAAAAAAAACTTGCGGCTCTGATACATCATCATATTTCCTCGGTGTTTTAATAATCAAGTTCCAGGCAGCGATGTAATGAACACGGCGAATGTACCGCTACGTCGCTTATCTGAAATTTTTCTCGCACATCGGAGCGGTATTCCCGAGTCGCGTCTCGAGGCCGCTCGCAACCCTCGCATAATATGCATGCATAATGACTCCCCTAGCACGTCCTCGCGAGAAACTGTCCATTAGCCGCCCTCCAGCCGTCCCCCCAAGTTTCCGCAACGAGGCGTCCGGGACGGAGTGACGTAATGAGGTAATACTTAAATTGCGTCCACGTGCCGCGTGACAGTATCGACAGACAGGACCTTTGGCATAGAAAGCCATCGCTCGGACGGGCAGAACTAGGCCGCAAACAATGGCGGTGCCTCTCGTTAACGACGAGACGCCGTCCCGTCGGCGTCGGCCGCGACATCATCTGGCGCAGTCCAGTCAGGATTCTATGGCAGCCCCGTGCGAGTGAATTCCAGTAAAACCAGTCGCCGCGGTTATCCGGAGCATCCCGCGGAATAAAGTGCGACGAGTCGCGTCGGACGTACTCCGAGAACAATTTCGAGGGATTACTCTTCCGTAATTATTGCTCGCGCCCGAAAGATACGTATTGTGAGAAACGTGAGGTAGTGCGCGCGATAGTGCGGCGGTTACGATTGTTCGTCGTAAAGATACTTTTAGGGGATGAATAGTGGCTTTCTTGGGACGTGCACAGCCGAGTATGAAACTCAGGCTTCGGCGGATCGACAAAGCAACAGATTGTGCGAATGCAACATTGGATGTAGTTCGTGTAAAGATCGAGTTGGAGTATAGTATTGCGATTAAATTGGTGCACAGATTGAACGTAATATATTCCCCATAAGCTCCCACGCCTCACATGGGGTGCGAAATAAATTGGAGTTGAGTTTACAGAAAATTTCAAATTCAGTAGAATGAAACGCGTTGAGCCGGACCTCGAACCGAGTAAACGAGCGCGGACAAACGTGAACGAACAATTTGCTTTAATGAGTACTTTCGATGCGTTCATTGAAACGAGTTTGTCCGTGTTCGATTGATCTGGATCCAGTTTAAGTAGAATAATCGTAATGATCAAAATGTGCATTTCTAATGATTACTAAAAAGATTACTCAAACTAATATATGTTCCAAGTTTGTCTCGTTATGAATTTTATGTAAACACGTTGAGTTTCAATTGTGGTCAATTTATAATATGTAATCATTTAGGTAGTCATTTATGTGGGGGAAAACATAGTCGAATGTGCAACTTGTATCCGTGTAACGATAGCAATGTGTTGCGTCTCTCACGATGTAATATCGTGCTATTTAAAATTTATCATTATTATTTTAGGAGACAATTAATGCACTCGCGAAACCGACTAGGTATTGCGCGTATTCAAGCATTAACTTATTTAAGTCCCGCGTAATAAGAGCTTAAAGCGCGTGAAATTAATTACTCCGCAGAAAACGCGGGAGGAAGGCTTTCCGTCGAATTAAAAACTAAATAATTAAGTACCTTCGGTCGCTTGATAGATAGCTAGATAATACAATGTCAAATATAATTTCCACTCTTTGAATGAAGTTGAGGGTAAAGAGTTAAACGTGAGAGAGAATTGGTGCAAGAGCACGATGTAATAGGAATTTTATTTGAACGTATAGAAATTAAGTAAAGTTTAAGTATTAAGAATTAACTTGGAGATACAAAATAAATCAAGAGAATTAATTAAATGAATTCTTAAATAATTATAAAATTGTATATCTTCCTAAGAATATCCAAATGTTTGCTGAAGGATATTTTAACCGATTTTAAATATAATTTTGACGAATTAAAAATGTGTCTCGAAGGACAAAGATAATTTCTGGTTTCATAAAAATGTAATGTGTATTTAATAAATTGATTTCCTACGGCTAGACGTTACTGATCTTGAGCTATTACCGTATAAATCGTGGTTTGTCAAACAATAGAAACGTTCTGAGAAACTCGTTCGATAGATGATAAATTAATGGTACACCGAGTAAAGTAATAGAGCACCGAGCGAATGGTAGGTTTTCCTCGGCACATAACTACGTAATGTAGCAAACTATTAAGGTATTCCAGGCAAGTGCGCCGCGCCGCGTGCTCTAATTAATGGCATCCCATGCGCGGCTACCGATTATCTCGCCGTGTATAATCTTACCCGACCGAGACGCGACGGTTTTAGACGTTCGTGAGTCTGAGCGGGATTAGAGGCAACATCGATAATCGATTAAGTTTAAGTGCTTCCCACGCCGGCGACTCGTGTAATAACGTATGATTCTTCGAAGACGATCGTCACGTGCTTAAGTACCGCCACCAGAGAAACTTGAGGAACCAGTTATTGCCGCTGGAACTATCGAGTAAATGCGCCGTGCAGCGCTAAGATGGAAACTTTTTGATGCTCTTAGAATGGCGTCGAGAATGAAATGTGAATTTGAATCCATTGCCGCAACTTGTACTCTGCATAGGAATTTTTTTTCAGGGAAGTTTTAATAGAAAACTTACGTCGAAGCTATCGTTCGCGATGAATATTTTATTTTGAATATTAAATATCTGGATAATAAGTTCTCAGGCCGATACTTAAAATAAAGAAAAATGTGCTGTCGGTATTTTCGTGCAGTATGAAATATCCGCGATCTTTCGATCACGAATATTTCATACTGCATCTTTCGATAATAATACTTCAAGCTCTTCCCCTCCCATCCTTATGCGAGGCTGCTTGTAAATATGTCGAGACTGTTCTTTATTTTCCTGCTATAAAGAATTTTCCATTAATCCGACGTATCGATCCATCTCACTTCGCGTGTTAGGTAACTATAAGGTTAGCATCTAAGTACATTTACAAGACCGAAGCACTCAGTATACTTCTTCTCCCTCGATCTTTTACTGCCACCAAGTATTGTGAGTTGCTTGTAACGGCCCCGACGAATTCCTCCTTCCTTCAGCAGACTGATATTCGTTTTTCCAATTTCCGCGCTGCTGTTATCGCTTACTGGCCAAGAGCAAGCGATTTTCCTGAGAGCCCTTTCCTATTTTCCTCCGCAATTGTTTCAAGTACCATCCCTTAACGGTACAAGTAACATTATCACTAAATGTGCATATAATAACGTAATATTACCATTCTGGAAATATCCATTTAATTAAATTGGCAATATTTGCCGATAAAATATATTACCGATTTCCATATAGAAATGGAGATAATGCATTTTTAGCTAGAGAACATTGAACTTTGGAATTTGTCCGCGTAAATTTATGCAATTCTGGCATTCCAGATTTAAGCGATTGATTGTACTAGCTGCATGCTTCGGTAAACGCGAAAGTAGTCGATTCCAGGTAAAAGTTTTTACGAGCTTAGGATGGAGACATTTTCCCTTCTAGATCTCTTTCCGCGCGATTGTCTGGGTATAGCGTGGCAATAGTCTTTCGGGCTGTCCCTATAACAAAAATGAAACTTGCTCGGAGCAAGCCAATCCCGACTCAATTAACCATGTGTTGTTATTTTTCTTGATTTCTGCTCGGCGCGCCTCGGGGACACGTCTCGCCTGAGCCCGACTATGATCCTTAGCTCGATGTGATTGCTTTACTCGGGAATAAACCAGTTGAATTCACCGTACGCGTCTGACGCAGCTGTTCTTTTTCATTTCACAATCCGGTACACTTTTATAAATTATATAGCCTATACACACGCGGCCAATCTACATTATGTTCATCAAGTCGACATATAAATTTGTGTTTCCCGTTTCTGATAATAAAAAAATATTTCATTATCAAACAGTATATCGTGCAAAGCGATAATACGAGCTCAAAATAAAGACGCTCTAAAAGCCAAAGTACTTCGGTATTTATCTTTTATTATCCCGTTTAATGCAAAATACGCAGCAGTTTTAAAATGATATTTTTAAACTCGCTGAATAATCTATCCTGAAATATTTTTGTCACGAAAAAAAGTTCTTGAATTTTTAATGCGGATATTAAAACGTAATGTGTTTGCGCGACTATTGCCAAATATTTCCCTTCCGCCAGCGTGATTCCTCTTTCTTCTTTCGTCTTATATTTTTCCGTGATGCATTACACGTACGATGTGTCTCGTTTTAATCTATAAACGCCATTCGTCTTCAAAGACGGCAACGGAGAAGAAGTATTGGCGTATATTCCGAGGCAGAAGAACGGCGTCTGGGGCAGATTTTTCTGTACCGCCAAGAAATAGTTTTCATTTTCTTAAATGAAAATACGCATTCGTTCCGCGGTAACTGCAATCTCGACAAGTACCCACTCGCAAGATCTCTAAATTACATTATGTCGTACTTTCTTCCTTATCTTACGTGAAGTTATATTTGTAGAATTTAAAGTTTGGTATTTCTCTTGCCCGTGAGAAAATTTCCGTCGCGAAGTTAGAGCAATTCAAAAAATATCAAGGATCAAATGTTACCGTTGTACCGTTGCTATGATTAAACATTTAGCCCCCTGAATCAATGTTATTCTTACTGAATATTTATACATCTCGTAACTTTATGCGATTTAGCGCAATGCATATACTCGTAGAGTGGGAAACAATTTAGCATTCCATTCTACGGCTTCAAGAGCGCAATGAGTTTGTGCACAAGACAAAGGGCGACGTACTGCTGCCTAAAAGCCACGATTGTTGCTCCCGAAATGCAACGGGTGCAAACGCCTTTAATGACACCCAGCTTTGACGGATGTCATCACATAAAACGTGCAGTTGAGAAACAGTTTCGTGAGAAATTCCCAGTCTGCCTCTTGTGCGTACATCTTCATCCATTTCTACAATGCAATATTCATGATTTTTCTCTAACGGCCATTCCTTTTTACCATTTTATCGGCCGAGTCATTGCTTGCGTATTTATGATTTTTGTTTTGATATTATTTTTACCGCGAATTTAATGTTTCTTTTCTCCAACTTTTTTTGAGCTATTAAAAAAATTGATAATCGTATGACAGGGTTTAAGGCTTTCCTTACGTGATGATGATATAGAAACTCATAACAGAGACTAAGAAAACCGCGCGTAAAACGCACCGTAAACCTTGCTTTCGCAAAAATGGCTGTGAAAAATGGTTTTTTTTTTCCTATCTTGCTCGGCGTTATCACGCAGTTCCGGTTAACGACATTTTTCATGCAAACTTTTTTTGTACACACGTGCGTATAAGTAAATTTATGGATTCATAAATTTCGCGCGTAAATATGACACGGATGTAGAACCATGCAAAATATCTTGCAATGATATTTACACGTGTACTGTATCACTTAAATTTTCATATATTAATTGTAATTTCAATTCTATTTTTCTTGGCGCTATACGAATTTTACATATTTGCGCAACACAGTGGCAATCAATAAAATGGCGTAACGTTAAAGCGGTGGAAACAGATCGCTCTCGTAATGCTAGGTGGCAAATTCGTCAATTTATCGTACGGAAGTATGGGAATATAAATATATCGATACATCCAATATAGCTGTATCCGATAGCGCTAGAAGTATTCATACACATGTTCTTGTTGCAGAAATATTCCATTTTATATCTTTTTTTTTGTACAATCGATACACTGACGATCGAACGATTTGACAGTAAAGTTTTAAATTCAATAAAACAATTTTGCACCAACCGCAAATTAAAAATTTTCAATAATTCAAACCACAATATACTAATATCTTTATGAATATAATAAAACTTATCGACACGACCTCACCTCTTTTACGAGTTATTATAAAAAACAACGTACATATATAACCAACATATAACGTATTGATAACGAAATTGTTCATATTCAAGTATCGAGATAAGAATGAAAACTGATAAATATGATAAAGATATATTATTCTATGTATATACGCATAATATATTTGGTATGCGAATATCGAAGAGTCGCGACATAAATCTCGAGGTATAAAGCCTCGTCCTTATAAACTCGTGCACCGCAACAGTTTCAAGATCCCGCGCGGCGATAAAAACGATCGATAAAGTGACAAACCGAGACGACAAGCCGAACGAATGACGGGACGATAAAATCCTAGAAGCCGAGTCTTCGTTTAATATCGGGTGACACTTATGGTATCCCAATACGAAACTCGCGAATCTGTCGGTGTGGCTGGCTGCAACGCGCAGCTAGAATATCAAATAGATCCATGGCTCTCGGTAGACAGTCGACTATGTAAGATAAACGAGGCAATATGGCCCGTGACACTCACTAACTGCCGGATTTAGTGAGCTCGATAACCGATAACTTTCTTATTAAATCGACTCGGGTCGGGTTATCGGCGTACAGCCGTTCCAGAGTCCCCTTATGTTGCATTGCTGATTCTGCCTTACGTTACCGTAATATAAATTAGCTACACGCGGTAAGAAACTGCGAGCTGGAGCCGTCAAGAAATAACAATATGCGCATGACACTGTGATAAATAATGGATTCAACACGCACGGTGCTGTACTTACAAATGCGAACGGGAACTAATTGGCTTTTAATGCCAAAACTCGTGACGTGAATGATTTAAAATGAAATAACAATTAACACTATGCTCCATCAAAATTAGATCTACACATGCTTTAACGGGATAAATTCTAAACGCACTGTCGCGTGTTATTGCATACTATTGGCAATAATTATGTTAAATAATGATATTATGCATAAGTTTACAATGTTCGTAATGTGATAAATATATGTTGGAGACATGGTAGAGCTGGATGTAGTCCGTGTCTCTACGTTGAAATTTTGATAACGTTGTTTGAATTGTTTGGCTGTAAATGTCACGTATTGTAAATTTCAATACGCGGTATTAGGATATACGTGCGTCCGAAATGAGAAATAACTGCCACGGACTCTTTCGTTTAATCTAATAAATATTGTAACACACTGCTGTCTCATTCATAGATAAAATAAAACATCGATAGTACGTTCTATAATAAATATCGAGCGGACAGTTAGCAGTAATAATGTTATATCGCGATAAAATCGTTTACGGCCAATACATTTTAAATCAAACCATTAAAAAATAATTCAAAATTGTCGTTTATTAATTTCATTGTTAGTTAATTTTTAACCGAACCTGTATTGCTTTCGTTTTAAACATATAATGTGAGAAACATTATTTAAATACATTTTTTCCACTTTTTTGTCACATTTTGCTTGATTTTTACTCTATTGCGCGCCGCTGACGCAAGAACCCCACGAATTGTAAAAGTAAAAAGTTTTACATAGTTGTAGAGAGAAGCGAAGCTTTTCGCCTCCAAAGGGAGAGGTACCGTAAATGTTTCACGACCAACTTTCTTTTCCCCGGCATTTAGTCACAGGCCTCTAACTTCGGCCGAGGAAGGAAGTTATTAATCTGCGAGGAGTCAATCCTTCTCTTGCCTCTCGTAATTCACAGTCGGCCCATTGTATTCGCTCAACTGCAATTATGCGTCTGCGCTGAATTCGTCCATGACTTGCGTCTGTATGCATATTGCAGTCGTGTTTTCCCTCGCAAAAACATTCGATTGTAGATGCGGCTTTGCGACGCATTCGTATGGCTCAATGTTGCCGCGGATAATTGAGGATAATACTTTT
Source organism: Vollenhovia emeryi (assembly GCF_000949405.1). Lineage (NCBI taxonomy): Eukaryota > Metazoa > Arthropoda > Insecta > Hymenoptera > Formicidae > Vollenhovia > Vollenhovia emeryi. Next base: position 341,068 of record NW_011967225.1, on the reverse strand, counting down.
TACGAGCGTGTCGACGAGAAATTCTTCGCAAGATTACATCGCGCCTTTCTTCTCCCACATTAAAATCGAATGACATAGTTTTTATTTTACATTAAGTATAACAGCAAACAAATCACCATGAAAAGTGTCAGCTAGGAAAAATAATAATAAACCGATTCCTCATTGACTCTTTTAATATTAACGTCGAAGTACCAAACCATGTTTCACGTTGACATTAGCAATGCTTACATTAAAGTAATTAAAGTGATTTATTAACGGTACACAATGTATAGTAACAATTTGCTTGTAAATTAATGTTACTATTTTCCACGTTATTTTTCTAATGGAGGTAATAAAGGAGTTATTGCTTGTCCGAGTAGATCTTACAGTATCATTCATTTTTACAGAAATATTTGCATTTTGTATAATTTTATCTCTTATATAAATCTTTAGTAACGTGAATAGAAAAATATCTTAAAAAGACCACTCAATAAAGAAATGATAGATGGTTTAAAGATAGCGATCGTTTCTCTGTTTCATGACTGACGTTTTTGGGCGAATCCAAATGCCTTATCGGGTATTTTACACGATCCAGGGGCCCGATACTTGAATTCATTCGAAGAAGAAACGTATACGAAAATTCTGCTCTGACAGAAAAGTTGAAAGTCGATTGGTTAAAGCCATGCGAGTAGCCAATCAACTTGCAACTTTTCTGTAAGAGCAGAATCGAGCCCCAGGTTTAAATCCGTATTAAAGTTTTTTTTTGTTCTTAATGTTTGACAGGAAAAGTACATATTATTCAAGTTTACTTCTAACAAAGAAGATATAATCCTCTCAATCTTTTCTCTGCGAGTCTTTTCATAATTTTCATCCTCTTTTCAAAAAAGTATGTAAACTTTTAACTGAACCTCTTTTCCGTGATGCTGATTGATTCTCTCGCTTAGCTCACTTCGTGCTGCGAGATAGCTGTCAGCGACGCGGCGATTGAATTTCGACAGCTGTCAAAGAAGTTGTGTATCAAATAAGTTATTTTTTAAATAACATTGATAAATAATAACTTAACAAGTTGTTGTCAATGATAATGCTCCAAAATAAATGGCACGCGTGAAGCGCGCGCTTTGTATTCTCCAGTTCTATATAATTTATTACTAGGTTATAATTGTGATTTTGGTTATTTGTGGTCGTCGCTAGGCGTGCACTCTTTATGCACGCACGTACGTGTCATTGTATCCTGCGCCCTATGAATCATAGAGAGAGAAAATGCAGAAAAATGGATAAAGCTAGAAACGAATAATAAAATAGAATAAATGACAATTATCAAGATAAGAGAGAATGCTTGTGAATAAGCGAGACTTTGAGATCTATATTTCAGTAAAAAGCGAATATATAATTCGTAGTTTATGCTACGATTAATTAACTGACATTTCTTTGATTTTATCAAATTCTTGTTCATCTGCAATGCAAACCGTTAATGCTCGTATGAAATTATATTATGTCAGGAAGGAAGATCTTTGTCTTTTATCTTTCAGTTGTAATACACTGCTCCAAATTGGCATGTCGAGAAATATAATTTCATTCAATAAGACAGCGAGCGCAAGAAAGAAAATGAAGATAGCTCGAATCTCGGACGTGCAGGGGAACACAAAATGCTGGATAACTTAATATTTAATGAAACTATAGAATACCTCTTTCTCCGAGAACGTAATGGCGAATAAACGGAAATGTGCCGTGATTAAAATATGGCACGAAGGGCCGTCTCTCTGCCCTTTCCCAGATCTCGAATTAAATGTGAATAAAAGTGCGAGTATTAGTTTAATAAATTAAACTTTTTTACGCACTTGACAAAATTTCACTCGGCGAATAAGCGGAATTCATAGACGAAGCGCTCGCTGCGAAAAGTAAAATATTTACGCGGAGCGCAAACGTGGAACGTGACGATAATATTTCGCCGTGGTCGCCCGATTTGGCCGTGCACATGTCGAAAGTTGAACAATTTAAACACGATGAAGAAAAATTTCACAGTATTCGCGCGCGGAGAAAAGTTGCAAATTGAGGTGCGAAACTATCTGTACGTCGTCGTATCCACAAGTGTTGCAATAATGAAATAAAATCTGCAGGTTCTCAGGGAATTTCGATGAGTCTTCGATTAAGATGCGTTGCTCGGATTATAGCAAATTCAAATTCATCGCAAAAGATCCGCATGATTGTCGTAACTGTGGATTTATATCATAAGTCCCTAGTTGCGTTTTTTCTAAATAACTTGCGTAGAGATAATAATAATCAAAATTAATTTATTATATTTATAAAACCAAATTAGTTCAGAAACATACAGTTTTTATGTTTACAATGCATAGGAAGAGATTGAAGCTACAGATTCTTCGACGATTTTAAATCGACATTTTTTTTAACGCAAGTACAATTGAATTTATCTTATTCTTTTTCAGTATCTTTTCTTTTAGTTTTCAGTAAAATTTAATTCATTAAGATTGTTGTACGATCGATACAATAATTACTCTCAATTTAGTCTGCAATACAAATATTGATAGCTTCGAGAAAATGGATAAAAGTACATTTGGGGGTTTTGTTTTGGTAACATCTCGAGTAATCGAGGACAACGAAAGCACGAGTCCTGTCAGTCGGGAAATCACACTGGTAGCTATTTCATGTACACTGGTAAATGTGTAAAAAGTATCCCTACAAATTACACGAGCCTCAAAGTTTGAACATTAGTGCAATTTGCAGTAATTACGAACAATGGCCTGAGGCCATCGGTTTATAGTCGATTAAGCGGGAATCAAACGTACCCACCGCGAACGGCTGTTCTCGGGACGTACGTATACATAAGCCCATTAACGCTTTTCTCGTCGGTCCACGTAGTGACGGTTATTGCGCCTGGTAGGCGAAAAAAGGCGATTTATTTGATAGCTCGAAGCCGCAAAATAAATTAAAAGCTATCTGGCGCACGGCTCCTTCTCCTTTCATTCTCTCGCTCTTCCTCCAAGTCTCCTCAACTTCGTTCCAAGTTGAGCGCGGAAGTGTGTATAGCAGCGAAACGATCCGAGAAGACAAGAGGCAAAGGAACTTTGTATTATCATTGCGAATGGCGTAGTGTGGTTACCGACCTCCCCTCTTTCGTTCGATTGAACGAGGAATTGCCGGCGGTGATCGAGCAATGTTATCCGTCTCAATCAAACGTTCTCATCCAGCTCGCAGCAACATAAAAGGAATTTCTGTGTACGCGTGGTGTACGCCTTGTGTACCCGCGAGATATCCGCCCCGGCGCTACTCTTGTAGCTTTGCCCCGAAGCGACGATGCTTTATCTAGAAAACCGAGGAAATCCCGCGACAAGCTCAAAGCGAGTACGAGCCCGCAACAACGATCCGCGGCGCCACGACGTTGGGACTTTATCAAATCCCCGGGGCAACAAATATTGTTGATTTCAACCTTTTGTCTTGGAGAATATACGCGCGTATTGTTCCGCTTGATGTTGCATTCATAGATTTTCAATTTGATATTAGCTTCAGCCCCTCTCGTGATTTTTCGAAATTCAAGATGAGACGATCTGCTTCACCGATCGAGCTTTAACGATCGCAAATACTTTATTCTTATCATTGTAATTTCTTTGGTCTGTCGGACGATCGTTCGCAGGGTGTGTTGGATCAGTTTACGAATTCACCTGGGTTGAATCAGTATTAACGCTTTCACAATTCTACAGTGTACTGATTTAGAATGAAGAAAAGTTATACGATAGCAAGGCAGTTGATCCAATTTTTAACTAAATCTAGAGAAAAGCCAAAGAGAGTATTAACTCTCTTTACTTATGAGAGACAATCTCGAAACAATAACATGAAGACCTTGTGAAAACTTTACTTAAACATTAAGACAAATTTTATATTTCTTTGTTTACATTTCTACGTTTTAACGTGTGGTTGGTATTCTCCTTCTCTTTAATTGTCGCGTTTTCTGCTGAATTTACGTTGAAATTCTTCCTTTATTATTTTTGTACACTGATCCGGAGTGGATCGAAACGTCTGTATTTTACGTTTTATTATTAAGTTACCCATGACTATTTTAAAGACTACGTCCCATTAACTGCATACGGCTCGCAGTGGCCTTCCTACCCTCCACTTATACTTATGAAAACTGTCCCCGCGGCTATCAATATTGATGATTTAAAGTACACGGTTCGCTCCTTTCCATTTTACTTGAGCAGATCCACCGCTGATATCAGAAAATATGCGCATGTATTCCCGCATTGAGATTTATGTTTATAGAACTTCAAGGGATATTTCCGATCCATAAACGTCACCGGTCAGACCATGCCAATTTTTCTATTTTCGGTTGTACAGTTGTATCACGAAACTCAACGGAAGACAAGAGGCTTGGATATTCGCAAAAAATTACGGAAGCAACTTGATAATAATAATAATTTATATAAAAGTGAATTATATTTCTCAACGCGATAAATAAATGTTGATTGAAAGTGGCATTTCATAAAACTGCCCACATTTGAACAGGCGCGTAAAAAAGATTTGTAATGTATGACAAATGTTAATTTTATTGCGACAGTTTGTGTTTAAAAATGTTATCTTTCGTGCATGATCGCCTTGCGGCAAGCTCTGCAATTGTTTGCCGGCGATATCGTAAAAAGGTTGAATGAAATTTCTTGTTGCTTGCACTGGAAGCGCGGGATATCGTCTATCGCTAGCTCGGTCATGCAAACGCGATGTTACCAGCTGATTTCACTCGCGATTTAGCTCGAAATGAAATTCGCTGAATTGACAACTAACCCTTATGAAACCGGGGAAATTTCCTGGCTACGATGCGGCTGTCTCGATTCGTACTGAACGCCGAAACGCTGCACGTTCGATCGCTTTAAGTTTAATTAACTTGATTTATCGCGCGCGCAATGAATCAATTGCGCATCGTTCAAGCATTCGTAATAATCTGGTCGCTCGTCGTAAATCGTTTAGTGAGTCGCGCAGGACAGGCAACGAATCATTTCATCCCAAAAACTCCGCGGTGGAAAGAATTCTGTCGCACTGCCGCTGTAAATTGTACCCGGCATTGTTCTCGCACGGCGTGCATTATTTTCGGGGAAAATTTATGACGCCAGCCGAAACGCATTAACGGCCGACCGATAATGTGGTCGGCGATCAGACCATCGCAGGAATTTGAGAACGGTTGTTCGTTATTACCAGAGCTGTGTAGCGAATGCGGGCGACGCACATTAACTTCGCGGGGGGACATTTTCATCAAAAGGTTCGCGGTAAATATGCGCGGGTCGAGCGACAAGAAATGGCTACGTCGTCGTTCCACGTGAATGGCGGTTTTACCTAATACACAAGGGATGTTAAAAGAGCCAGAGATTCGAACTTTAGATACGTACACTATTTATCAAAATTAGCAAAAAGCAGTTGTGAGCAAAACGGGTTCAGAAATGGGCTGTTTTTTAATTATAAAAGTTAGTATCGAGAGAGACTTCGTTAATTCATCAGTTTTCTACGCAAATACAAATGCGCTATTGTAAATCAATAATTTTTTCATTAAATCGTAAACGTTTTTTCTCGTTATACCAATTATATTCTTGAAATCTTTATTAATTATCTGAATATGTTACTGCAAAAAGTGTGAAAGATACCATACGCTCCCGTTCCTAAGAGATTAAAATCGTTTTCATCCAAACGCTCGGACAGATCCCGACTGCATAACGATCGGCGGATCATTAATTACAGATCCATCATTACTTTATCACGAGATACAGTGTCTGAAGTGCGGCGATAGAGTGCACGTTCTCCCTTTTATTACGCAGAAAATCCTTTTATACCGATCGAGCATTTTTCGCACCTGATTACGCGGCGTAAGTTTTACAGTAATCCGTCAGAGAGGAAATTGACGTGCGGATATAAATCACGTTACGAAGGCTGGCAAGAACTGTACAGACACGTTGAAGAAGTATTAAGTATTGGCTGACTTTGGGTTAGTACAGCGGATTCAGGTCATATTTCCATAGGATTAAGTCCACACTGTGCTCTGTAATGCAATGTAAATGTAACGCCGCATTAAGTTGCGCCATAAGCAAACTCGTCGAAGTTTCTAATCTGAACTCTCATCTTTTAGCGATGCGAATCTCCCGTAGCCTAAAAAACCGTTTGAAAACTCTAACAAAGTGACCGCGTGAATTTAAGTTCTCTTGTATTCTATGATGACTGTGGAATTTAACTTGGGGATTAAAAAGTATCTGATTTACAATATATTTTTAATTATTGATACAATTTAATTCTTTCACAGTCCGAAAAAAATTAATTTCTAAATCCATTGCTTATTATCACTTTTTATTAATTTGAATTGTGTATCTAAAATTGTATGTAATATTAGCTCGTATACTTGACAAAAAAACCCGTTTTAGACAAATCGTGTAGATTTTACGTAAGCATAATGCACTTCTTTTGCGTATTTTTTTTCTCGTATATGGTTTTTTTTCAGAGGTTACTAGATATAAGAGACTTACATTACTACAAGAGATAAAAAGAGTTTCATATTTATTTATTACGAAATTACTTTTGCACGGAGGAAAATAATGCCATTAATCTTTTGCACCTGTTATGTTAAATACCACTTGAGATATTAATGTTATTAATACCTCAATTTATTATTAAATATGATTTGCATAGTGATTTGGTTAAGTTTCCGTATACATGTAAATTACTACATTTCCATGAATTAAAACCGTTTTAGAGTTGATCTCTCCGCGGGCTACGCAATGTATCCAATGATCCACCGATCGCTAGTTAACGTTGTAAATGTAGCATAGATGGACTAGTCGTGCTCTCAATATGTGCCCAATGCAGAAGCACGACATGATTTAATTACACGATGAGATTGTTACTGAAGCGGCATTTATCAAAATGATGGATGATGTTTAACGATCCTATCCAAAGTTTGCGATAAAATTTCGGCGTTCGGTTGCAGTGTTTCGAAGTTTAATATCGTTGAAGTTCACATAACAGGATAAATGGTGCGTCACGCGAATTCTCGATAGATTCATACGCCGATGTGCATTTCCTTCGAAACTAACAGCAAATGGCGAGAGCAAAAAAGAAATGCGATCGTAATCCGTGCCACCGACCGTGAGGAAAAAAAGAGCATTTAAATTAATTCGCCGCGTAGTAGATTCCACGTTCTGTCGCTACAATGTCAGGTCCGTCGCTCATTCCCTTTTTTCTTCCCTTGCAGTTTCGCGTTTCGACGAGGCTATCTCGGGCGGATTCATGGAAAAACTGGGCCGTCATAGAGCTGGTCTCGTGCCAGAAAACTGCGAAGGGAAGCGGATTTATATCTTAGCACGTTTTATTTGCGGAGCTGTGAATCCACTTACGGCGAGCCCGAAAAAAAAGGGGGGGGGGATGCAAGAAAAGCCGCGCCCCCGTGATATATTAAGGCAAAAATTACAGTAGATTTAAAAAACTCGTCGCTAAAAATCAGAGAGCGGGAATTTCTCCGAGGCGTGTCGTACGTGTTCCTTGACCGCGTGTACACGCGCGGTACTTGACGCTTCGTGCCGGCATTAATATATCACGTAGACAGTATTTGCGTGGCACTTTTTGCAAGGGCCACACTCCGTTACACCCGCCGGTTTGTTTCTTATTGATCCGGCGTCGAAGCACGGCCGGCCTTAATGCACCGGCGTAACGACGAATATGATAATATATAAAATTACGGGCGCCATTAGCATAGCCCACACGCGTGCGGAGCCACGCTGGTACGCGGCTGGTTCACGTGTCAGCGTGTACACGTATGCCCGGTGCCTTCGTTATCTATGCTGACCACATGCCGCGTAATCTTCTTCATTATATCTGCCGGGTCGTTTCGCATTTGCATTAAACGAAAATGTTTGTATACGCGTCGCGGCGAGATAACGTCTGCGGACTCTCTCCCGGGGACCGCGCGGCCCCGTTTTTACGCGCGGATCGTATTTTAGCCATAACCGCCGGAGATTTGCGTGCGTATGTGGCGCGGAGGATCCCGGCAAGTGTCAGTGAGATCAAGGCAATGGTATTTGCACGGCGAGTGGTGCATCGTGAGGGCACCAGCTGAAAGCACACGCGTAATTATTGTAATATAACCCCTTCGCCATCGAGTTACTTCTTTTTGTTTCTCAGTTTACGCTGTGAAAAAAGTATGTAAAATTACATGCATAATAAGTGTAGCGGTTACACTATTAATAACGGAAATTTATGTACTTTTACCAAAGAAATTTTTTTTGCTCTTTGCTGTGTAATTACTTGTTTATATCTTGATGAAAAATTACAACAAATTGTAAAATTTACACAATTACAAGCAAGCAGTTTACGGATTATATGAGGTAATAATTTTACCTACAAGGTGTAAATTTACAGACGTATGCGTAAATATTACCCACGACAATAATTGTAATTTTACGTGTAATTTTTTTACAGTGTACGTTTATGTAATTTTTTCATTTTTTTAGAGAATGCATGGAAATCACTGAGTCCTTTTCAATTTTGTAACGGGAACTTACATGTCCCAGCAGTCATGCAAGGGTTGAAAGAAAGATGAACTCTTAATTTTCGCGACGTTGAAACCGCTTACATTCGTTAATTTATTTCGTATTGCGACAGCATCTTACTCACAGTTTACCCGTTGATTATTAGGAGACCATTTTGTAATTAACGGAAAATAGATTTACAGTAACGTTAGAGATTAAGTATCCTTTCGGGATAGCAGCTGCACGATCGCCATTACTTTTATTACGCTTTTAGCATTTTAGCCACGTGCAACGCGGCAAATCTTCACTGCTCGTGAAATCCTTCGAAAGGAGAGAAAAGGCCTGAGCAAAACAAATTACTCATTTTATCTCAATCTTTATTTCGTGTAACGAAAGAATTTGAGTTTCAATGAAACTCAAGAACGGTTCTCGCGCGAGGATGCTCCGCGGCGGAAGATTTTGATCGGGGAGGCAGATTGCGGTTTACTTTGCGGCGACAGCATGATATATCGGCGCGGCGCGAACCGCGAGGTTATCAGTAATTGCACGCATATCGCGTGTTAGGTGTAAATTTGTTTTACCGCCGGCTTCGCACTTTGTTTTACGTATTTACGAAGTATATCCATCTAGCGCGTAGCGCGCTGATTCTCGCCATCGTAGGGTAAGCAAGGTACGCGTATTTCACGTTTACGGAGCGCGACACCTTTGCGATCTCTGCGCAAATATACACGTATGTAACCAGGCGACAACGCCGTGACGGATCATCATACGAGTCACGTAACGCAAAGAAATGGCCTGCGATAACAATAACGTCGCGAGATAACGCGACAGCCTGGCATCTCGCGCGTCTGAGTCGCGGTGAGTGTTCCTTGCAACAACAATCGCGGGGATCATTCGGCATATTCGCGTGCGAATGATAATTTCATATCGAATCCGCTTTCGAGCAAACGAGCGTAAATATCGCACAAACGGCGCCGCAAGCATTCGAGCGAGTTGCTCATTCGCGTTTGTTCGCGCTCGTCTACCGGGTTTGGAGCCGACTCGAGCCGCGTGTCCGCGCGGTAAAACAATTCTCGTGTGTATCGTGCGCCTCGTGCAAAATGCGACAGCAACAATAGGCGCATTTGAGTCGCGCGCGCAATCGGATGCTCCACCGTATGCAAATAGCGGGAACGACATTAGAGCAGCCATAATAGGATTAAAAGGAAGACATCGCGTTGTCATTCGTTGGTGTCATCGTCATTGTCGGCGTCGACGAGAACGTCCGTGAGAAGTCGTCGCTTTTACTCAGAAACGCGCCGCAAGAGCTTTGCAGCATCTCGGAATTTTCGGCGGGTTCGCGAGCCGGGAAATTCCAGCGGCGGTAATTAACGTGAGCACTTTAGCGTATGCCCCTGTACCAGGGGCCAGACAAAGGGTTAGAGAGCACGGCAGCTGCCGGCTCTTCCCGCAAACATTGTTGTGCCGAAGTGCAAGTTTGGCGGCTGAGCCACTTCGTTTCCGAAAGGCTCGCGAATCACGGCGCGTTCTTTCTTCCGAACGCGTTCGATCCTCGGCAACTCGTTGCGGCGAGCTCCGGTTTTTCGGGCGTGGAAATTTTGCACGCTCGTTACTTTCAATTTATGAGACAGAGGGAATCCTAGGCTACGTTAAAAAGGAAGAAGATCGATTCAGCGTGACGACTGAAATTCGTTTATATCCACGCTAACTTTTTCTCGCGTCCTTTGTACATCGAGCATAAAGTTTAGAAGGCTACATTTATTTCTGTAAATCCTGCACGAAACCCACTATGTGTTCTTTTACGAGAGAGTCTGTCCCAGTTTCGTTCTCGTTTGTCGGCTTTATCATGTAAAATTTCTACTCCTCCGCTTTATACTATCGATTTCCCTACGCGGGTAACGACAAGGTGGATAAATTTAATCCCGTTCAGATATCACTGTATATCTTTCGTATCACTATCGCTTAATCTATTATCTCGCGTTTGTTGTAAAAGACTTGTAAAAGACTAATAAAATTTAATGTAACTTCTTGCCAAGAATCGTTTGCCATAACTGATACGATAGTGCTCGGCTTTTCGCGCAAGTGCTGCTTGCGAGAAGATCAATTACTTTCAACATAGGTGACATTTAATTAAAAAAGTATACGGGGTGTTATGTAATACCCGCCTCTCCTCTTATTTACGGATAGAGCGGATTAGACCGAGTCGAAGAGTCCTCTGTCATTTTGCAATTTTCACAGTTACTTAACGAGTTATTGATTATTAACAATCGCTGTCCTAGCCCGGCCAACCGCCCAATCCAAGCTCGCGGCGAGATGCGGCCGTCCCGCGATCGGCGTTGCTAGGCGCGCGGGGAATTGTTTATGACACGCGGCGGGGCTACGTATAATAAACAACTCCCTGCGCGCTTAGCAACGCCGAACGCGGGACGGCCGCATCTCGCAGCGAGCTTGGATTGGGCGGTAGGCCGGGCTAAGACAGCGATTTTTAATAATTAATAACTCGTTAACTATTGCGAAAATTGCAAAATGATACAGGACTTTTCGAGTCAGTTTAGTCCGATCTAAATGAGAGGTGTGGCGGGTATTGCGTAACACCCTGTATATGTATGTATCTTGTTCAAATTGCTGCATCTCGTCGATAGAAAATGATTCTTACGGAAAAGTATTGAATCTTCGAAGAAATATAATATTACACCGAGCAATCGAAAGAGACATGAAAGCGCAAGCTTTTAATTTTCTCGCTACGCCGCACCAGTCTGCCACATCGTCGTTTCGCAGTTCCCTATCGTTTTTCAGTCCCGAAGCACAAATTGATGGCGGCAAGAAGCACGAAGGAAACGAAACATGAACGGCCGTATATTTCTCTCGTAGTGCCTTCGTGAAACGATTCGCGTCATTAGCTGCCGCGTTTCTACCGATGACTTTACGATTACACGTACCGACTAGCTTCATCGATTTTATCGGACTTTATTCGGTGGCGTCGCGACGTCGTATATCGCGCGACTCACGGCTGCCTTTGGTTATCATTTAAAATCTTCCATTTTGACTCAATAAATCTGGAAATAAACTACGAGTCGATATAAATTATAACGTAAAGGCTTCCTGTGGCAAAGGTTCTAAAGATACGTATTAATATTAGTATCACTAAGTAGATTATCAATTTAATTATGCGATTGTACTATTCCAGCTTCCGCTCGAAACTACGTTTCAGGACCGACAGTAACGGCGCGTAGTTTGCAAAGCGAATACAAAATTCGCGTGAAAAATATTATTAGGCTTAAAAAGATCTTGCCTGATATATTGGCACGTTATTTATTTATTTGATTATAACATGAAGATGTTTTTTTATCTGGTGGAGAAAAAATACGATAATTGCTTTGTCATCATTAAATGTTACCATATTCAGAAAAATATGATAATAACTTTGTCACGATGAAGCTTTGCCGGGCAAAATTGTGGAGCTCAAGTAATATAAATCTATTGTTCATTTTATGTAATTTTCGCAAATGTGATTTTATTATCCGTTGTTTGTTATTAATCAGTTTACTATAAATTAATTTAATAATGACAGGAATATCAGATTGTATGATCTGTGCAGATCATAGAATGTGCATACACCATACATTTGTTTCGTGAGTTATTATAATCGAAGAATGTAAAAGGACAATGTGGCTAAAAACGGCCGTACAGCTGCATGGCAAATCGCAGATTACCGCCAGCAGCAGCAGACCTCATAGGACCACCGTTATTTTGGTTGATCGATGTATTGCACCTGCGTTCCACTGATTTATATCGGGCTGCAATATCGCGCGGCACGTTTTAATCTACCTTTCTCGAAAGCGCCGTGACATTTGTGTGCGCAATTCAAGAAAATTAGCCGATATCCATCGGTTTTTCCGTCGCTTAATTCCGTAATTGCTCTAAGCTCACTGAAGCGACCTTTTCGTAACGAAATTTCGTTTTGAAACTAATATAATATCAGTTTGATATTTTCCACCGTTTGATACGTTTCAGCCCTTTAGTATTTTTCCACAACGTTCAAAACGAATATTTATTTTAATCGCCTTTGAGCGCACACATGTTTAGACGCATATCAAATTAGTACTTGCTGTTTCGTGCAGTAATAACCAAAGAACGTTGTTAAATAAATAGTACAGTCAAACGGTTCTATCGAAGGAAAGTATTCTGATATTGTGTTCTAACATCAGAATATTGGCCGATCTCTCTCGCAGCAGGACGATTCGCGTTACATGGAGCTCAGTCTCCGCGGAAATTGTCTCGCGCAAATCCGCAGCAAGCGTATCATCTCCCTTCTCACTTAATCAGGCGCTTGTTCACGTTTCTGCAGTCGATTTTCTCCCGGCGTGTATCAATGTAGGAGTCAGTTACGAGGCCAGGTACCAGCCGCAATAACCAGCTGCTTATGAATAGCCGGTCGCTGGACTATTCATCACTTCGCGCTTCCAAGTAACGCTCTCCTCACGTTCGATCCATCAGCCGGCAGCCATTTCTTCGGCTTATCGCCCTTTTGAACAACGATTCGCTCTCTCCCTCCCTGTCGCTCTCTCTCTCTCTCTCTTTCTCCCCAGCCGTCTACATCGCGGCTGGCTGAGTCTGCGAGAAGGTTATTAATAATTTCCATCGAATCGAAGCACCCTTGAGTGCAGCGGCAAGTGCAGCAAGCGCGAAGATACGAGCGGCAATACGCGATAATCGTTACTTGGCGGATCTACAGACTCTCCAGTTAGATTGAACCTGGAGACGAGAGATCCTCGAGAATTCGTGAGATCGACGTCTCTCTAGAAATAACAGTATAACCGAGGACACAAGTCTCGACCGCCGCACGCTGCGATGTCGATAACGAAATATGGCGATTACGCGCGTCCCCGGTCGAAGTACATTTTTCGATATTTTTATCGAGTACGTACAGTCCGATAGAATATTGTGCTGGATCTACCGAAAAGATGAAATTTACGAGAAATCCGGTAGCGCCGGTGGCGGCAGCGATGGCGGCGAACGTACGATTTATGTCTCTGTATCCAGGGATATGGAATTGAATATCCAAAGTTTGAGAGTGCTCGCATTTCATAATCTGAACTTCATACTTATCGCGCGTAATATTTCGTATGTCTCATACATATATGTCCGTGAATGTCTTAATATATAAAAGAAGAGGTGACTGGTAATAATTTCATACACTCCGGACGTATTGTTGTTACAAAGTTCTCTCTTTAATCAATAAATTGAGAAGTAAATAACGAATAAGTTAAGGGCACTCCGAAGCCAGTGCATTAAGTTTCTTAATGAGGACTTCGATCTGAAGCCCAGCGATAAATTTTATTGCGTGCTGAATATGTATTCGTTCGAAATGCATTTCCAATTACGGGTATTTATGCGTTTTTATAAGTAAGAGAGCGCCAAATATCGTTCCGTTAAATTTATAATTGGAGATCTGGTAATTAATTCTCAAGAGTTTCGCTATTTCAATTCGCGTCGTTTCAGTCGGCTATTATCTCCAGTTTAATCCAGGATGTCGAATTTGTTGCGTGATTTTGAAACGCGACTGCAGAGAAAAAAAACTATGGCCACATCGGGCTCTTAGATAATAAAGTGATAAATTCTTCGGTCTCCACTTAATCTTTTACACTTGATTCAAGCACCTTCAATAGCATAGAAGGTATGAAATTAGCAAACTGCAAGAGCTTTTCCGCATAAACCATTTTGATGTAATGGTGCGCGCTCTTATTCGCTGCTCTCATTCCTGCCTTTTCATTATTCGTCTCTGTTAGAGTTCAGCCCTGGAGTTTCAAATTTCAGCCCTGTAGATCAAATTGCTCTTCAAATAAAAGCACAGCTCGCAGATGCGTTTCACTTACCTAATGCATCATTTGTGCCCTTGATTAATCCTTTTGGTTTGGAGTTGGTTTTTTACCACGCTCCAGCTATCAGGAGACATTTTATCTTTCGTTCATAACAGTGTCTTAAATTACTTATTTATAACGTAATAATGCCTGAAATATCAAACCATCTGCTGTGCAGATAGAAACTAAACCGTTGATACGTTGACAATTTTTCGTTATTGATTTTTCGAAAACAGGCAAAGTTCTAAAAAAAAAACGAGGTGCCAACCAACGCCAACGTGAACATTTATCATTGTTTTTCTGCAGTTGTCGAAGGGATACGGATTCAGGAAAATGTACGTTCATCCGAAATTTATTTCTATTTTAAAGATCACGTAAATCGCGTAAACTCAGTTACCGGTTCAAAAATTGTTTATTAAAGTGTCATTGTTGCAGTAAACAGAAATTTAATTTATTGATCCGATTTCTTAGTATTGTCTTTTAATAAAATGTAAATAATGTTACAATAACATTGATTTAGTAAAATCGTCGATAAAGCTTTTATGTAATATAATTTTGCAATCAGCCATACACACAGAAAAATATTATTGTACAGTCAAGAAAAGTAATTACTCGGTTTATTTTATTCCGTTTAAGTAATAGTTTGCTTTAGCAAAGAATATTTTCTTAATAATAGTTTTAAGATATACTTGTTACTAGTCTTAGAAAAGCTTGCCATCTTATACTCAAAGAAAGAATTTATTCTTCTTTGAAGAAAATTATAAAACTTATTGAAGAATTCCGTATGCTTCTTTTAATAAAATCAGAAGAAACAAAATTGTTTTGCTTCAAATAATTCTATGTATTCTTGTTTGAAATACTAGACTTACTAAGAACCAGAATATATTTTGAGGAAATATAACACTTGCGACGACATTATGATAGATCTGCGGATATATAAACTTATCAAATACTTGGAACAAATAATCTTTACTTGCAGATAGTATATATTTTTCTGTGTGTAGCTATTTCTAGTAGGTACATGTGTTCTAAAAAAACGTAAATTTCTAGATGAAACCAAAGAAAGTCACGATTTTGTTAAATATATATAAATTTGTTTAGATTGCTGCTAGTTTACTTTCGCCTCGAAAAATTTAGGTAGTTTATTATTATTATTTAATTTAATAAATTTAGCACTTTAATGGAGTTCTATTTATAAGAAATTTCTGTTCGTAGGATCTCGAACTTTGCTCGACAGTTCACTAACTCAATTATGGTCTAATCTGATTTGAAAATTAATTTTAGATTGATATAATAATTATAGCGACACACACACACACACACACGCTACTTGGTTATTTTTCATAAAATAAATGGAAGAGGTGTAACATTTGTTAACCTCTGAAATTATTTTCTTTTGCCCGTATTTACAGCTTATATAATTTTAACAGTGAGTGCATGTGCAAGTTGAAAATGTCTAGGTCAGTTTTAATAAGCAAGATTTTACCTACTTTAGTTTCATTTACTTGAAAATATTATATTCAACGAACGTGTTGACTTTGCTAAGTTATTTTGCTAATTGACTATCGTTGTTTTTGATCGATTAAGTTAAATTAAGCCGAAAGTTATACTAAAGATATTTCTGAAAAGGCGACTGCGAGCCCGTAATATTTCATCAAATAAAGTCACGTGCGTCTTGAACGCCGGACTAAGTTATTGTGAACAAACAGAAATTGATGGACTTCTTTTATTTAATCGAGATTTTAAGTAAAGAATGTTATGAAAAGCGTTACACAAATGCTTTTCAATTAGGAAACAATTCACATTAAGTAGATTGAAATCGCTTCTAACTTACCGACAATTTAAAAGAGTTTTTAGGAAGATGTAAGAAAAAAGAGCGAATTTTACATTAATACAGAAGATATTTTACAATATTCTCTTAAAGTCACTCAGTGGATTATAACTGCGATCAGCGACTATGCACTGCTTTTCAGCAATGATCCACTTTAAGAGAGTAGCAAATATAAACTTATATTTAACGACAGATACATTGACATTTGTCAACCTTACAAATCTCTTATTGCATTGAATTTTCTCGGGGAAAATGTCGCCTATGCGCGAGACACTCCTCAAGAAATAACATCACCAGGAATTTGGTGAAAATTGCGTATTGTATACGCGGAAGTCCCGGAAAACTTGTCTTTGCGAATTCCCGACGCTGGTGCATCTCTACTGGTTCACAAGAACAACGCGGCACCAGCGGAGTCTCGGGGGAGGCAAAGAAAATCACGGGCGAAAAGACGGAAGGGGTAGTTTGACCGTGGCGACGATGGCCGATGACAAGGTTGACTGGCTCGCAACCACTGACATCAACACCCCGCTCGGTATCCCTCTGTTGATCGACAGATACGGCGACCGGCGGACCGCCGGCCAGTTAGTGGACGACCGCAATGTAATCATTTGCGGTGCTGGAATGGATGCAACCGCCCCTTTCCATCGCCGCCCGCCACCCTGGCGACCCCCCCCCGACCCCCCCGCGTCCGCTTCACCACCTGACCCTGGCAAATCCTCCCTCCGGCCCGACTATCCGAGCCGGCTGTTAATAGGGATTGAGATCCTCTCGTAGGGCTTGGCTTGCTCACCCGAAGCGCATGTGACCGTTTGCACTCGGAGCTGATACGGCCGCCACGGATGCTGCAATTGCAATTATGCGTCGAGGAATTGCGGCAGGTCTGCCACATAAATCATCGTGATTGGATGTGCATCGCGCAATGGAAAAGGACACTGGTTAGCCTTTTTGCCCAGCCTCGCCGCTTGCCTCCGTATCACATGCTGGCTTAAATAATAGATCTTTCCCTTGCAACGTCTGCTCTACCGCAAATAGTCGCGTAAAATTTATCTGTCGGTATATTAAAAAATTCCTTTTTACT
Source organism: Vollenhovia emeryi (assembly GCF_000949405.1). Classification (NCBI taxonomy): domain Eukaryota; kingdom Metazoa; phylum Arthropoda; class Insecta; order Hymenoptera; family Formicidae; genus Vollenhovia; species Vollenhovia emeryi. The sequence goes on along the minus strand of NW_011967225.1, from coordinate 323,809 downwards.
TAACATTACGTTACGTCGCTTGCTATCTCGCGTACACGGTGCTTAAGACGTAGAGCACGGAGAAACGTAAAGCCACATCATCCATCCAGTCATTACTAAGGATTAAGATCTTCCCGGAGGTCTGACCTGCCCGATGCGAGTATTTCCGCCTAAGATTGATATCCTCATCAGGAACGGCGCGATTGCAATTATGTATCGAGAGGCCGCAATTACTTGCGACAATGATCCTCGTTGGTGACAACGTTATTGCGTCGTGACACGAACGTGAGAAGAGGACCAGATGCATTGGCATCAAATCATAACGTTGTCGATATCAATTTAACAATTTGATAATCTATTGCGCATGATAAACATTATAATCTGTGCATTACATTTTACGATATTTAATTGAAAGCCCGAACGAAAGTAAATCGAATAAAAACGTAATATTTAACGCATCGGTAAAATACAGAATAACTGAAATATTAAGTCTTTACAATAAAAATAACGTATAAAAATGTTGCTGTCATTATACGACAGCAACTGATTATGAATTATGAAAACGATAAAGTTTCTCTCTGCTTTCCACCGAGTACAAAGGCACGATAAAGCAGAATAGTAATTTTGTTCGGTGTATAATTTTATTTATTTAAATTTTCCATCCAATTTTAAGATACTTGGGTACCAATATTTAACTGCGCGGCGATTATTAATTGTATGATAATATCAACATATTCGCAACTAATTTTCACAATCGTTAATGAGGATTACCATAGCGACCTGGTTTCGAATAGCAGCGTAACAAAGTAATTGCGCGAAAATTGTAATCGGGTCAAATTCAAAAATTGAATTACACGATACAAACTGCAGTCTCTCGTGCACGCTCTCAAGCAAAAGCATTCCAGTGCAAATATAACGTCAATGCGAATATCTTGTAGCGAAAAAAGTGTCGTGGAAAATTTTGCCGTGTCACGCTGGTCCATCAATACATTCGACGTGTCTCACGAAGCCCAAATATCCAATCAAAAAAAACTCCAATAATATCTGATGTCGCTATTATTATCTGAAGCTATCAATGCCCAGAGTCGTGAAGCGATAATAGGCGTGTTCTGCAATCATCCTGACAGGCTTCAATGGAATTCATCCTTTAACTTGAATAATTTCATTACATGCTAATACTTGGTGAAACTGTGCGATGCGCACAATTCCGTTGCCATTGCTTAAAAGATACGCGCTGCGCTATTCTATTACAACGTCAATCGCGTAATTGGTCCAATTTTAGCAAATTGGCAATCGCGTTACGCTTCAGCTTCAGCTTGTACGGAAAATCTCAAAAATTACCCGTCTTTGTGCGATAACGCGATAGTTTTAATTATTGGAGTATATCGCATTTATTGCACTTTTATAACCAAAAGCTTATACTCCGCTTGATGATATAATCATGAGGCCGAGTTATTACGCTTTTTTATGGATGGTCCGACGACCTCACTTAATAATGCCCGTCGCAAGTTTGTTCAGAACTGCCGCTTGTTTCTCCTGGAGGAAACAAAGCGAGGTGAGAGTCTCGTCAGGAAACCCCGTCTCGTTTGTAACAGAGGAGAATACACAATGCCGTGCACGCGCTTTTCAACTAATTTCTTGACTTATATCCTGTGACGGGCTCGAGTATCAATGTCAGATAGTGACAACTACACGGTGAGGAATTATCTTTTAGATACATTTCCGGAGAATTACATGTGACACGCGCACGAAGATAAATGCGAGTCGCAAGATTGCTTCACGACTCTCGCCGTCGTTTTAAAGCGCCTCCTTGGCAAAACGCTTTAATTGATACGCGAAAGTCGATCGCGGAGCAACCGATCGTTTGTCCGATACTCGCGCCGCAGTAATTTTGAAACTATGACTTGCACTTCGATTCTATAACACGTGATTTGGAAAGAATGCGATTGGTAGACATTAGTGAGGCTGAACATAATTTAGTCGAAATTTTATTAAAAATTGTGTTCATTAGTCGCGCGGATTTTATTCGCGCTTTAAAGTTCTTGCGGATTTAACATCATGAGTTTCGAAGAGTTTCTACGTAAAATCGCTCGTCGTCATAGTTTCCGGATTCCAGGCAGCCAGGTAGAATCTTCTTTCCCGCGCAGCGAGATGGATTTTCTGCGCGTAAAATTCTAAAGTAATTTTAGACGCTTCAGCCCCCCGTTCTCGCGCATCCGCGGCTCCGGTCCGCCACCGATTGTTCCATCGATCGCCGTGGATTTGAAATTTTCGACGGTGACGACGGCTGACTAAATTGAGCGAGCGCGCGATGGCGCGTCTCGAAATCAGGATTTCTCGAGCGCGAAATGGACGCTAATTGAAATGTCTGGGCGTTTAAGGCACAGATTATCTCCCCGTGACGGTTTGCGGGGATGATGCTGGAAATATATAACATCGTGAAAGGTATAAAGTGAAGACATTACATTGCCGGGCAATTACGCTGTAATAACGTAACCTCGTTACATAGGCCAAGGACGAAATTCCAAAATTGTAATGTAATATCCACTGCGGATGCGACGGCCGCTAAATCGTGTTTAACTTGTTTATTAGGCGTTTAAAGAAAGCGCCCGAAGGACGGCTTATTATTTAAAGCTGGCTTACCATTTAAGCCAACGTTTGATGCGAAACGAGCAACGCGAGACGAAGAAAATTAAGCATTGGCATATCCCGCTCGAAATGGCTTTGCTCAATTTGATGGATTGAAATTTTTGTGTCGCGCGCGAGCTCGCAATACCGCTGCGACGATTTGCTTTGTAAATAATTGCCGAGTGGTTTTCGCGAATTGCTCTCAATTGTTGAACAGTAATTAGAAGTTTATGCTATTTACCCCGGTTGCATAGCTATTAACGAATATTGGATCAGATTCGCAGTGTTGATTTCGCCCGGTCCGATGTAATCGTTTTCGCGCTTTAATCGCGACAGAATCGATTATCGCATCGTACAGCACGTGCGAAATACGGTAACGGGGGGGCATGGGCTACGATAGTTATTTTCTATGCGAGTGTGCCACGTGCTGCGCCCAAGGCCGGATTAACGTTTTTGAGGCCCGGGGCTATTGGCTCCGTGGGGGCCCTTTATTGAAAAAGCGGGGAGGGGGGGGACAAACTTTGTACACCTCTCTTTGTACGAAAGGTGTAGAAAACAATTTTCTTTTTTTCATAAAGCTTTTATAAAAATACATGTTATACATGAAGATCTTGCATTAGCGTTTAAAAAGTATTCTTGAATAGTGCTCTCTCTCGGGTGAGGCCCCCCAATAAATGAGGCCCGGGGCTATAGCCCCCCTTAGCCCCCCCCCTTAATCCGGCCCTGGCTGCGCCAACCGGAATACCTTAATATTGGTTGCCGTCTGGAAAGTTACGCGCCACATTCTGCGAATTGCATCGGAAGTGGAGGAGATAAGGCACGCGTATTCATTGGCGATCCACACAGCTGGGCCAAATAAAAATTGGTGGCTCACTAATTGCAAATACCAGCGGAACGAGGAACTGTTTAAATTCAATTAATAGGAGCATACTGAAAAGACAAAGTTATTATTTTCATGTCCTTGACTTTATTTGGTACCGGATATGTTATCTTCATCCGCGAATACTCCCATTAGAATTGCAATATTAAATAAATACGTAGTGTACTATTTTTTTAATAGAAAAACAATTCAAGCCGTCTTGGCTCGGCACGCGATATTTCGGTAAAAGGTCGCACGATTAGTGATAAAACGTCGTCATTGGGAATAGGAAAGCGATGCGAATAATTGAACGTGGCACGAGTAATTTGATTTCGATTAACGAGGACAGCGCGGACGTCGCGATATTTTCTGCCGCGAGTTTAATTGCTTCCCGAACGCGCGTGGGCTACATGTTAATTAAAATACTTTTCCGCCCAAGAACGGAACCGACCGGCGTGATGCCTCCGTTAATTCTTTCTCACCGGACGAGTGAGTGTGCCTCTATTTTTTTTTGTACGTGGCGAGTGTTCGAGACTTCGCGACGATGAAGCGGTGGACGAGTGTACGGGGCGTTAATTAATTAGGTGCACGGCACCCTCGTGCACGAAAATGCTGTGGCGGTCTTCAAGTAGCCCCGACGTTATTGCCGCGCAAAACGAATTCACGGGAAGAAAGCGACTATGATGAACGAGCTGCCGCGGCGAGAAATGCGTTCCCGCAGACAGTTTGTCTGTTGTCACTTTCATAACGTCGTCCTGTTGCGATTATACGTCGGTACATCTAATTTTATGTGAAATGCACGAGGGTTGATTAGGGCTACCAAGAATTCGCGAACGCGCGACCGATGAATAATTGTGATTGACGCATGGTGGACTTTATGAGATCACGAAGCAAACGTCTATTTTTTATACTCTCATTTGCTGTTTATTTTTCTATCTATACACGCTGTATGTTCTTTACGATGCAGCGACGATGCAAATTTTTTAAGGCTCTTTTGCGACCTTTTAAATACGTCGTTCTGATACAATACTTGACACAGAGAACACAGCGCATAACATAGATAATAACGTGTTTATAATTTTTTTTACGATTATCTCGAGTGTGCGGAAATGTGCAAAAAATTACGTATTAAAGAAAGGGTCTTTCGAAAGAATCCGTAAATGATATTTAACGAAGTTTAACGTAAGGGGAGAATTCCTTCTACGATTTTTTTATACTAACAGAAAGATTACAATCGGCAGACTTGGACCTAACTTTATTATCTAACTTTATTAAGGCCTGTGTCCGATGCTAGAGCTTGGTCCAAGTTCTAGTTCCGAGAAATGTGCGGCCAATCGACTTGCAGCTTTTATGGAATAGCCGCAAGTTGATTGGCTACGCATCTCTCGGAACTATAATAGAACTTGGACCAAGTTCTAGCAGCCTGGACACAGGCCTTCAGATAAACCGATTGAGTTTAGATTTGGTCATGATTTACATAATGTTTGATATTATTAATTGCAATACTATTATGTAATTAAATTATCACTAATATATTATTTACGCTACACCGTGATATCATAATTATATATTATATTATCGACGCTCATAATTGATGCCACATTCAACATAAGCTACTTTACATATTGCGAAATGTTACGTGTTTGTTCGGCTTTATAATTAAACATACTATAACGCATCCAAGAAACGCATCCAATTACACTTCAAAATAATTCGTTTCAAAATTACATGTGACAAATTATGAAAATAACTTACAATACTGAATCTATTGATATATCAGGATTTACGGAATATTGCAATGTCGACTTTTTAATATTTCTATGTATCACCTCCTTTACATATTCACTAAAAGTCTATTTCATGCAGAACCAGGTTAATTTCCAAGTACGAACGCGAGCGTTACTAATATCGCAGCATAATTAACCGTGCAGAACTGTGACAGCTTCGTCTCATATTTGTATTGTTCATCTGCGAGATTCGAGGTCGAAGGTAACAAGACATGAACTGCCAGTGTCGTTCCATAAAGCTATTACAGCGTCTTGCTTAATAATCGCCCGAGAATCGCGTTAAACAAACGACTCAACTTTGAAACTCCTTTGAGAAATCTGCCATAATCTCATGCGGGTATCCTCGGGAACCTTGACGGTTTATCTCGCCCGGGCTAATTACGAATTCTTTAGAATGATACGCGAATATATTAGTCAGGCTTGGAATTTTATCCTCTGCTCGCATATACAGAGTGCGCCAAGAAAGCTGATATAAAAGTAATTTATACTCTATGTTTGAGACACTTTACTAAAAAACATTATTAAAAAGAATATTTAATGCATCTTTTAGAAATCTGTCGCTCTTAATAAGGTCAAGGTGGTCGGAAATTAAATTATTCGCGCGGAATCTGTATGCATCTTGATTCGCTGTAGTCCGAGCAGTGTTTCAATGCTACAGGCGGTGCGGTGTCGACAAACATCGTTTTTCTGGATATAGCGTCCGATAGCTGCGACATAAGGGGAATTTGCGCGACTTCTGGCACACCCCGTGCACCTCAGCTTTGTCGTGCTTACGAGCCAACTGTCGCGAAGTAGCGTTGAGTGGCCGCGATAAATATTCATGCCGGTGGGTCATGCCTCACTAGACACGTTCATCTTTCTCTCCCTGCGTGTACCTTCACAGCGGGTTTACTTACACCGTCGCGATATGACAGGGAGGGAGAGAGAGAGAGAGAGAGATAAAGTCACGCACGATGGACAAGCAGTCTCGCTATCGGTTATAGCGCACCCGGTAGACGATGCTGATGATGCTGACGCTTCTTGAAGCTGTCCGGAACAAACACATCTCCGATTTCGCGTACGAACACGTATACATACGCCCGTCATGCGTGCGGCAACGACATCGTTTGCGTAGAGTACCGGTATGTATACACTGCGGCTCGCAGCATCCGCCCGTGCGCGGAAAGCGCATAAACGATGCATCTGTCCGGTGGAGACAAACGCGTGCTATACATTAGGGTTGAAGGTGGTCATAGAAAATAAGCTGTCTTACCTTCGCGAAATCCTGAGGGCGGAGGGAGCTCCGACCTTGTTATCGATCGGCAGCTTACGGTTTGATAGCTCGGATGGGGAGATTAAGGCGATGTACCGAAATAAGTTGACGCTGGCAGTGAGTTTTCGATAAGAAAAATGGAAACGTTGCCGGGGAGGCACGGCGGGATCTCACGGTTCAGAAATATCGTTCGTGTTTCCCAGGACAAAAAGTTGGCGCGAGCTTTTTGGAAGATTCATCAGTTCTCCAAAGTATTGTCCGATGTCTGTACAAGTGAGGCGGAAATGTACGTCATAATCATTTTTCAAACTTTCTAAAAGAGGGGGACCAAAGTCGTTATTTTTCTTTCCTGTCTTCGCTCTTTTTTTTATCCTGTAAAAATAATGTACATACCTGTGCGTATGGAAACGTTACGATATTGAGAATCGTGTAATGCGGTTTGTACATTTGAAATTTGTTTCTGGATTGTACTTGAAAAGGACCCGATAAAGAGGTCGAAACGTTGTGACTAAAATAAAGATCGTCATTTTTGCCAGTTCGGTCGGTTTTTAAAAAAAAACATTCCCCTTGGTTAATTACCACTGGCGACAAAAAGCTACTCAAATTTATTGAGCATCATATTTGTTTGCTAATTATTAGATCTCTAACGAGAAGAAATGATATTTGAAGAATGCATGACATTGGATCGATGGCATCATTAATGAATTTCTGCCAACCGCGCGTATTTGACAATACAGTACATTTCATAATTCACGGAACAGTCCTTTAGTGACGCTAATTGGCGGTCCAATTCCCGACCAGCTCCGTGCATAAAATACATCGAAAATTCCGCTTATCCGCCGTATGCCGAAATCCATCTCGCATCGATCTTGTTTTCGAGCTGAATAAATCAAACCACGAATATATTAATGTACTCGACGGAATTTTATTTTTAATTTATATTATTTGATACGATATTCTATCATTATTAATTATCTTTCTCTGAAACCTTATGTTGATTGATAATCCAGACAGCGTTTAAGAATTTACTAAATTTTGTGTCCACATTGAGGAATATCAATACGGAAATGGCTATTTTAATTTTTTTTATAATATTTACGAATACAGTTTTATGTAAATGATTGATAAACGGGACCGAGGAAGACTTCACAGTAAAACTCGTACTTGCATACATAAAAAATTGCAATGTTCATATTAATAAAGACGTAGAATATTCTGCTGTCTTCGACATTAGGATTCGACATTAACAAATATAAGATATCGCAATAGCAATTATATTAAAATAAATCGTCGTATTATATTACTAGCTGGAAAAGCCAACGTTTCTATTAATATGAATACTTTGTTTAAATGTTTGCGAAATAAAATTCACCGAAAATTTGCCAAAGTTATGAATTATAAATTTTTATGTCTCATTTACAACACATCTTGGAATTTAATTTATCTGCAACCCGAATCGGCGCGCGCTTTGGAGTCGAAAAATAGACGCGAAAATATCATCAATTAGACTGTTTATTGCGACAAATATTACCACGTGACTCATTGTCAGTGGTCGAATTGATGAGACGTGCCCGCCTAGAGTGTGGAAAGGTCCAGGTTCGAACTCTGGCTGAGGTAATGTTTTTCGCGATAAATTTCTCTAATTAGTATTTGCCAGTTGTGTCGTGTATTAATTATCCTACATTGTTTAATTTATCCGTCTATCTCTCTCCAGCTATTTACGTGTCTATCTATGCATCTACCATATAATTAATACAACACACGCACGCACACATATACGACCGTATCCATCAATTTTTATAAAATGTTGTACATATCTCCATAAAATTAGGGCTCGCGTAAAGTTACTGTTGAAGAAAGATTAGTTGAATTTAATCAACGAAATCTGTTTAAGTATTCTCTGATATCGATGAGGCAGCCTATATATTCCATTAACCTAGTCGGCAAACAGTTTGTCGGTTACGCTAACTGGCGGTTCAATAACAATCGATCCCTCGTGATGATTCCGGGGGGAGGGAGGGGGGTGGCAACGGGATTTTAGCGGTGGTACACGGCGAGCGAAAAGGCATATTTGATGCGCATTTACAGAGGCTATCGTCCGCAAACGGCGCGCACAGTAGTTTGTGTGAGGTAAACCCGACCAGGCTACGCGCATATTCATACACGGGCGCATTGCACGCGCACATACGTGTACACAACTCTCCCCCCCCCTCCCGCCCCCCCCCCCGTGATGGCCGACATTGTCAGCTTTTACCCCAGTTCAGGAACCGAATTGAATTTTGGATGTCCCGAGTAGAACGCGCGCATTTTAAGTACTATTTATTCTGCACAGCGGAACACCGTAATGTGATCAGGGCCTATTACAGTGCGGATATTCATTTATTTACAAGCGGTCTGGCTGAAAGGCAGTTCGGTAGCTATTAAATGTGGTAAATCGCTTTCACGAGTTTTTCATCGAATCGGGGTAAATACCGGCATTCTGTGCGATGCGTTCCGAGACAGACGGATGGGGGGGAAAAAATAGAGGGAACGAAAGGGAATTTCTTTTGTAGTATCGCGAATACGAATGGGTGCACAGAGGAGCTACCCCGATATTCCGTCCCGTTGCGCTCAGGTAATTACGCAGGGATCTTGTCCTCCGACGTTGCGAGTTCGCGAGCGAATGAGTTAACGAACTTGTTTTTCGATTCGCGCCGGGAGACGTGTCATCGAGTCTTCTGTCGTTGATTCAATAACGGAGGCGCCTAGGGTGAAAACGCCCTCCCTCGCAGCGCGCGATCCCTTTCGGAGCCTCGAAGCCATTTGTCCTCGGGAAATAAAGTCCCGCGACCGAAATATAACGCCTTCGTGGATTACGATTGTCGCGACAGCGAAACCGAATCGCAATGTTATTTGCGGAATTACGGAGAGGCATGGGTGTCGAAACATCTCGACGCGCTGTACGCGATCCGCGGAGATTGCCGCGAATATTGTCACCAACAATCCAACTCTTGCATCTCGCAAAGGTGCCCAAGCGGTAGAGTAACATTAAAAAGCGACCGGGTAATGTTTGATAAATTAAAATAGACGTCACTTTAATGCCACCTTTTGACATCACTCAGGTTGCACATTTCATACCTGGCCTGGCTGTTATACAGGGTGTTCCGGGAGGAAAGGTCAATATTCTGGGAGATAATAGTATCGGTCATTTTAAGGAAAAATGTTGATATGAATATACGTCCCACTCCCCACTGTTTCCGAGATAGAGCTACTTGAATGTCTCGTGTATTTACTTTTTTCCGTACACTTGACCCTTCATCCAACCTCATAAACGTCTGCGGGAATTTACTCTTATACGTCTGGTGACTCTTGTGCCGATAACATTGTAGAAATGTTCAAAATGCCTCGCATATTCACAAATGTCGAACGAGCAACACGCCATGTTCACACGAGAGTTGAAAAATGCATTGCTGTTAACGGTGGGATTTTTGAAAATTTATTAAGATCCGTAAAAAAAATGTATCACTTGAACAATAAATACCAGAAATAGTACGTAGTGTTTCTTTCTCGTCAGTAATTTTGCAACTGCACGTTCCAATAGCTCTATCTCGGAAACAGCGGGGAATGGGACGTACATTCATATGAACATTTTTGCTTAAAATGACCGATACTAGCACCTCCCAGAATATTGACCTTTCCTCCTGGGACACCCTGACACGATCAGCCAAGACGTAACGCGCGACATTCTACTAGCAGGAGTGATTCACAAGGAGCTCTCGTGCAATCGCGGTTGCAGGTAGCAGACCTCGATGGGTGTCTTTAAACTGCGACTACGATAATGCGATTCCATTAGCCTAATGCGTCAGGTGTATCGCAGCTCGTGCAAATGCGCCTTCGGCCAAATTCATTTGCCATTTGACGAGCCGTGCTGTGCGTCCTGTGCAACGCTGCGCGCGCGATGTACCGTAGGAGCTCGCGGAACAAGGGCCTCCCGATCGTTGATCCGAGCTAGATCGCTGCTCCGGAACATCAATGGGGCGTTAATTCATCGAATGCGCCCGCCGTGCATGCCCGTGACGTCGTTAACGTCGGCGTACCGTGACGATTTCACGGGGAAGAACAACGCGCCGTTACTGCCGCGGGAATTCATCCGTTAATCATCGTCAGGACTCAAAACTCGACTCTCTTGGGTGGGATCTGCCGGAGACATTTCTCCATTCTGCGCTTAATCCTGCCCGACGACGCCGCTGTAAAACGAACAATGTAACGTGCCTTTACTTCTCGTCGAGCGCAAACGAACGGACGACATTTGCAGCACGCGAAATTTATTACCGTATCTTCGATATCTCTCCGAGAAACATGCCATAATTGAGAAACAGATGTGATTTATGATTTTATGAAGTAATTGGTAACGTAATATCCGTATAATTACATTTGTATATTTTATATCCTACTCTCTAATAGTCAAGTGGATTATCGCTGGAAATAGCGAATACGGTATTCACTCATTCCCAGTTATAAGTATGGCACTGAATAATTGAGTTTTCAGTGATAATGACTGACTTTCAGAGAGTACTTGAATTTTTGTTGGCATTCTTGATTTTTTACCGCAATGATATGCGGAAATAATTACACGAGGGTGTGTATATAGTACACGACATCGAGCTCGCACAATGCCAGAAATGCTCCTTGCTTTGCACAATTGTGACAACAGTTTATTGTCCGCGTTATATAAGCGATGGGCGTCGTTGTATCAACGCGACGGATATCACAGAGAGAACAATTGGTCGAAATTGTTCGTCATTTTTTCTACCTTTTCGTGACAGCTACGCGTCGTTATGGTCGACAGTTTCATGATATTCGCGCGAATTGAATCGACGAGTTTACCGTTCATGACGTTTTAAAAGCTCGTCCGAGGATACGGCGCGTTAAAGGACTGTAAAATCGGACGCACGTCCGCACGCGTCCGCAGGCGCGCCGATAATCCGAAAAGGCGAAAACGTGATGTCCCAAAACCCCCTCGCGTGTGCAGATATCTCAATTCCAAGTCCAACAACGCGTACAGCGGTCTGCACTTTGTTCTCGTTCACGGTGCACGATTATGCATCCGTAATCCAATCGGCGGTCTTATCGCCGTAAATCCCAGTTGCCAGGCTCTATCGTCGTTTCAGGTAGTACCGCGTGCCACTAAGCTCGCGACGAGAAGCAGTTAAAACGGCGACCGAGGAAAGCATAAAACGCGTGCGTTAGATAGTATTATACATATTTACCTGACACACGTTTCGTGCGGAATCTATGCCTTGTACAATTTAAACTTTTAAATCGATTTTCGCGATATATTTTCATTTATTTTTAAATTATTTAAAGTATTTCATACAATTATTGGAAATTATTGAAATTGATTGAATCGCAGAACGTGTCAGACCACGCGCATCTGCCGGTTAATTAATTAATTTTCAATTAATTGAAAGAATCTCTTTAAGAAAATAATATATATATCTGTTTAAATATTATTGATAATAAAATTTGAAAGATATATAAGTTTATAGAGTATAAAGAAGAAAATGAAAGGATTTTATCAAACTTAAAAACCTTTAAACAACTTGAAGGTTTACATTTACGTATTTTATACTTTGAAGATTTCACATTTTTGTTTTATATTTTGCCTTATATTACACGAGAAATGTTCTCAACGTCCAACTCACATATTACAAAAACGAAACTAACTAGAATAAGTCAGACATCGTTAAAATAATATATCGAGCAATATAAAAGAAATCTGATTTGTATATTTGGAATATTTTAAATTGGTCTTTAACTAATTGTAAGACGTCATTGGGGAGTGAGCTTTATTAGATACCGAATCGCACAATCATTTTGACATTTCTTCTGTGCGATTTGAAAGCTGGTTTTACGACTGTGGGTCCGTCGTCGAGCGATGCCAATGAAACGCTCGGGAAATTGACGAAATCGTAAAATCAGCTCGCCGATCGTAAAAGTCGAAATCCAGGCAGTGCTCGCTAAACTGTGATAGGTGAGGGAGAGCTGAAGAAAAGAGAAAAAGTCTGGGGCACCGCCAATGATACCGACTGCCGAGGAGTCTAATGGATCTTTAGAAGCAAAAAGCAGGGGAAAAAAAGAGAGCAGAGGAAAATCGACCACCACTTACGAGCGACGAAGCATTTCGCCCCCGTCATTTACAGCCACTCAAAAATTTCCGAGTTTCCAGCAAATTATTCTCCCGCTGCTATACGATGCGCTCGTTTCGTGTGACGCGATCTGTAAAGCGTAAATGTTTGTTAATAGCTCTCACTTGCCACTTGCAGAGAAATGTATATGGTGAACATCAGTATGAATAATTCGATAATACACGCGCTTAATGTCGGAATAATACGGCGAGTATCGGAAAGCCATCGATCATTCGTCACCGCTACGGTAAATTTTTCAAATATAATCGATATTTCGGGACCGTGGAATATATTTATTTTTTATTTAGTTTACCAAGTTGTGTCATGCAAATGACGGTCGTCTTCATAGCACGTAAGTGTAGGTATTTTTCATTCCCGATGTATATGAATTTATATTCTCAGAGGCGTGCTTTATCGAAACATTCAATCGAAATCGATACGTTTATGTGGAACGGGAGGGCATTTTTAGCGAAATATTAATATGGTTTACAAAGCCATCTTTGCATTAATGCACTGTGCGAAACTGCTATGCATTCATAACAGTGGGGAGTACCAATAAATGTCTAGCGTATATACTTTGATTTTTTTACGCGATTTCTTCGATTACGATCGGTTTTTCTACCGCGAAACCATAAAACTGTTTTTACGAGCTTTTTCGACTCCATATGGAAAGCCATACGAAAGGACTGTTCTTTAAGTTAGTGTTTCACGCTCGTAACAAAAGAGATTTCTCATCGTTATCCTTTGCACATATAGAAACATTTTCCGTTACTTGTCATTCAATGGCAGAATATTACTTTGCGTATTAAATGCAAAGCAGAAAATTGTTTCGGAGCGATCAATTTAATTTAGTAATAATAATTAATTCTAATACGACTGAATGACTCCAATAATAATAGAGCTTGTAATTGCTGTGTTTTAATTGGAAGGTAACATTCCGAGTTGCTTTGAAGCATAAATTCATTGCTCGAAAGCAGATCTTGGAGAGCACAGAAAGAAAACGTCTCTGTTAGTAGTTGAAAAGATATATGAATTAGCAAATTAAAAACTGGGAGGGCAAATAGCGAATAAAAAAAAATTCCGAATTATTGTTACAATTTATATTTTGCTGCTCACGGTTATTGTGTGACAACATTTATAAATAACACTTTCTTAAATTAATTTATAAAGTGATGAATACAATTATTTAGTCATTCGGAGAAGTAGATCGTTGGAATTCTCGACTTAGAAAGTGGAGGTTCTGCCACTCGTAATAATTTGACGTAAATAAATTTAAAGTATATAGATTGTAAAATCCAAGTAAAATTTTTGTTATCAGATGTCGTTTTGTAGAAGAAGCGTGTCAATATTCATTCGGTCATGCGCTGCTGAGCGATCGACTTATCTTTGTAGCCCTCTTTTTTTATAATAAGTAGTCGATAGCAAAGTTCGGAGCGCTCGCCGGCGACGAATATGGTTCCGTCATCTCAAAAAGGAAGTTTCATATCCGATGTGGTCATGTTTCGATCCGACGTGTTTCGCGAGATAGCCTCTGCAAGGATGAAAACTCAATGTTCACAAAGAAGGTCAGCTTGTCGTTCATAGCGTAACTCCGATACAATCGATCGGCCGGCGGACCCGATGATATTTATCTGTAGTCGCTGCAAATGGAAGCGGGCTTTCGGTAGCCGTGACTTCGCGCAACATTTTAGAATCGCGATTGCAATTGCAAAATGTAATAGGGTCACGACTGATGCGGAGATTACACGAGTCTAGTTTTATCGTGGCTCACAAATGCACAGCGCACGTGTCTTCGCTAGTAATTATCGGCACTTGCCAGTGAATACACGTACAAATGTGTGCGCCTTCATTTTACATCGACACTTAATTTTTCTGCTTTAATGACCAAATCATTTAACGTACGAGAGCCAAAAGGTGCAATGAGTGCCTGATCTCTCGCAACAAACGTGTGAGAAATAAACGGGTTTCTAGAGGGCGATTAACATCCGGGACACTCTGCGTCTTCGATGGCACACTGCGATCGATGACCGCGCGTCTACATTGGCACGATGTCTCGTCGAAAGCGTTTAGCGATATCCCGAAGGACAGGAAAAAAAGAGGAGGGACGTGTACGGCGGCGGAGAGCCAAGTGGACGAGCAAAGGGAGTACTTTGCATTTAACTGTTCCGCAAGGTAGCCGAGTTTTGATCGGCGACGGGGATGAAGCCAGAGCGTAACGATGGCTGCCGCGGCGCTCTCTAATCGTCCGCAAGCCGCTTAACCCCCTGCCACCCCCCGTCTACTCTGTGCATCCACTCCGGTTTCGGTAGCGACCGCCCGACGGTCCGTACACTCGTTTCTCCATCAGCCTCCAGCAACAGTCAGTAGCTACTACCGTTGCCAACTACCGCTGCAGGCATTATCGTCCCCTCCGTATCTCCCCCGTGGGCTAACCGAGATTCCCGAGGCCACTCCATCGACGATTCGCGATATAAATGAGACTAGACTACCGATGAGGCTTCCTAAGACGCAAATCACTTCTCCTGAATCGATAATTACATTGCCATAAACGCAATGCTATCGACGACAAGATGGTTTTCAATCGATTGTAACCGTTACGTAACTTTTTATCCGTAACGAGCAAAGGGAAAAACTTTTGCTAGTTTAATCTGCTTCATTAATTTCTCATTTATTTAATTACAAAATAAGTTCTTTCGGAATACTCGAAATGAACCTTCATAAAATGTAATATTTATTTTGAGTATTCGAGAAACTTAATATTTTTTCAATAAATGTGAGAAATTACTTTCCGTATCTTTCGATATTTCTATCTCTGAGAAATTTTGCTTTCAGAAAGAAAAGTTGGAAATTTACCCCGAAGTTTCACGGTTATTATGCATTTCATTGAGAGAATCGTTATTAATTTGAGATGAAAATTGTACTTTTTATGACTTTGAAAATTTCTCTAGATTAAAAGACTTGAAAGGATACAGTATTTATTCGATGAAGTAGAATTTCTTCTTAATTTCAAATTGAAAAAGTACGGGAATACGAGCTAGAAATTGATGTTTCAGGAAGAGTTTCATTGATTATTGCCAACACATTTCAATGTTATTCTGCAATAAAGAGATAATACAAGCGGATAATTTCACAATACATCTTTCTTTCTTTCTTTTCCATTTTTTGCAATTAGTACAACATAATATAAAACTCTGTACAATAATGTTCTGTACAAATAGTGTAAATCGACAAACCTCGTGCCACAAGTTGCACGAGTCACTTTGTTGAAACGTTACTTGTTCAAATGTTACTTGTTTCTCTCTCTCTTACTGCAGATACCTCGAAATGCATTTTCAAATTTCTTTCATTTATATTCACCCGATTCCATTAATTTACATGAAATCGCGCAGCCATCGGAATTTTCATCGTGACATCGTTATCGCGATATCGCTTGTGCCCGAATCTAAACGCGACAATGGTTGAAGAGTCTTCCAAATGGCGCGCACTCGAAACGAATCCGCCTTGAGACGGAATAAAACCAAGAGACAATTTTTTCTCGGCGTACAAGAACGGGCCGAAAACGTCAATAGGAAAGAGGGCCACGGGGTATTCGCTACCGCGAGCGCATTTATTTTAATTTCACGATCGTAACCCGGATATCAGGAATTCCGTTTTACCGTCGCGACCTAAACGAAGCGAGTAAATTACTCTCGGTTCATCGAGGAAGCGCCGGGGGTTAAGCCGCTGGACGCGGAACTGCTTTACAAATCCGCCTCGTTACTTACCACAAGCTGGTTCGCCCCGCCGTATGCATTATTCATCCCTCGTCTTCTTCCCTCGCGCCGTATATTTTATTTCGATTGAGCCCGATCGCGCTCGATAGCGTGCTTTCTAATCCGATAAAGTGTGCGACACATTTCACCCGCAACTTGTCACCGAGAACTGGACACGCTTCGGTTGTTTCGGTAACGAGATGGAGGTTGTACTACTTGCAGCTATCGCGATCGCGAGCACTCGGGATGAGTTTTCTTTAAAAAAAAAAAGATATTTTCTTATCCTTGGATCAATCCAAGTTTGTTAATACATTATACATTATCGAATATTTCGAGGACATTTTCTAATTGATACATTTTTATGATTATAACGGAACTGTGTAGTTTCCCATTAAAATTTAATTCGCGACGCTTTTATCGCCTCCTTGAAATAATTATGGATTACGTAACAAATACTTATATTTATTCTACACACACGCACATTTAACATCACTTGATATACATATTAAGAGATTCTTACTAATAATAATTTCTCGATTTACTTTTTCATGCACTCGGGTTTACTATACACGCTTTTATATTGAGATACGTCGAAAGTATACTTTGCAAATTGTTTATGTTCAATAACAATGTAAGAAAACAAATGCACGACAAACTAAATTTCTTATCTACTTGAAGCCCACAGACGTACCGCCGCTCATTTCTACAATTCTTCCTAGAGAACGAAGTGATTTTCTTTCGAGAAAACTCGTATAACAGCGTATATAAATTATTCCGCTTCGTTGTACATATCGCATGCGAAGAACCGGAAATTTTCTATTTCCGGCTGTGTTTGCTCTACCCCTGTCTAAGAGTACAAGCTCATGATTTTGTCTGGAAGCGACTCATATTCCGGAATAAATACCAGTCATTTTCACTTCCCTCCAGGAAACAAGCATCTGTATATTTCATTCTTTCTTTGCTCCGCAAAAATGCGTGAGCTATCATATTTACCGCAGCGCACCATATGTTGCGAACACGTAACAAATTGTGCCTCAGCTTCATTTTTCTTAAATAGAAGCTTCTCAGGTGATTGCACTTTAAAGTTCAATGCCGGAAATCCGTAAGCCCTTTTTTTTATTGAATAATAGAAATTTAGCTAAAGCTGTCAATGTAGTTTTCTAAAGGCCTTAGAGCAAGCCGGTCGAAGCTGCGTGTTCTCTGAAAATTTATTGAAGCTTCGCGAAACTTTCCCAAAAGTTTCCGTCTAGACGTTTCTGTAGCGTGTATCAGCTATAGGAGAAAACAGAATACGTAACATTTATGTAAATGCCCGGCCGCGCTTGTTTCTGCCCATTATGTTTGCAACGAAGTTCCTTTAATTGTAGGCACCAAATAAATGTGCAGTACATACGTACAGCATTGATGCACTGAAGAGCGGGGATAAAATTTTAATTAAATTAAAGTACCTATAGAATATATTATACTATTGAGAGATAAATAAGGACACAAAGGGAAATCCGTATCAAATGTATTAAGACATTTTCTTCCCTTCAAATGCCGCACGCTCTTCGTATCGACAATTTTCTCGTTACTGTATACGAGCGTATCCTGTTTTTGGCAAAATATAGCGTATCCCGCTTTCTGCGGATAGTAATGAATTAATAGTAGAGTTATTAAGTTATGAATTAGCTCGAACCGCATAGAGCTTCTAATGCGATTCTGACCATGAATTATATAGAATTGTATTAGCCGGATATTTAAACTGCTTTGCATAAATTCATTACCCCGCGTAACCGCGTTGGATTCAATTTACGCCCACGCTGTAACACAAAGGAAATGTCTCGCAGCGATGTCAAAGTTTACCCGATTCGAAACTAGCGTTGATGATAAAGCGGGTAAAGTAACACATACATATGTATATATATATATATATGTATGCAGAGGGGAGGGGGATTGACCACATATTACGATTCAAGTGCTCAAGTTCCGCTACAGTAATTAAATTCCAATTATTTAAATGGCGATCTTAGAATATTGGCGGTTAATTAATTAAATAACATTAGCACTATGCGGATTTATTATTCATTCTATGATCTTTAGAAATGTTTAGGACTGAAACATATGAAAAATAATAATAATTTTAGATCTTATAGTTCACTAACATAAAACTATTAGCTTTTCCGACTTGGACAATACAATCTTTCCAGAATCGTGCGATAGGGTGTCTGTGCGCATTCGCGCTCTTCCATACGCGTGAAATAAATCTCGCAAAGGAATTAATGTCTGACAAAAATGTCACAAATTGTTTAGCGCGATTAAGGAAAATGAAGAAGAGGATAAATTACCCCGCAAAAGTTCTAGCGAGTCATCGCGATGAATAATGAGTGAAATCAACTGACGCTGCATTGTGAAAATTTAAGTGAAACTTTTGAAATAGCTCAATAATAATGCCGGGAGCAAAAATGTTGCGGCAAACTGTGCGACCCGACATGAGCGAAGATAGTGGTGGATTGACACGAAGTGCATCGAGATGTTCGTTGCTCGGGGCGCCGAAAGTGAATAGGTAGATGAGAATTGTCGAACGTTCTCCAGAGAGACGAATTGCCCGAGAGTGACGGTGGGGTGATGAGGAGACTTTGGGGCACGTAATTACGGTGGATTACCGTTGGTGCGCGCCCAGGGGGGGCACCTGGCCCGGGGGGCGTGCCACCCTACAGGGTTATCACCCTCGGGGGGTACGTGCCCGAAAAACGCTCGACGACGCACGATATATCTACATCTCCTACACACTGCTGGCGGAGCTGCATCTCTTCGAACAGGTAAAGATTTGCACAATTGTTGGGATGTTCTTCGGCGAATCAATATTGGGCGGCACGGGATAGAGCGAGATAAAAATATTCAGACGCCGGCGTGGCTCTGAATATGGACGTAGAAATAGAACGGGTTAGAAAAGTATTTTCGCTTACACCGCATTTAGCTTGAAATATTTTGTACAGAAAAATATCACGGTGAAATAAAGTACATCGGCACACATTATTTTTCTATATACATCTTTGCGTTGAATAATGTATATCTCGCGATAACATACTTTTTCTTTGTGCAAAATTGTCTCGAAAGAGATGGGGCGTGCAGATAAATATACCTTTTGACCATTATAGATTTTATTAATGATGCTAGAACAAGTGCAGTCAATACGAAGCTTTTCTTTTACACGTAGACAACGGATATAGAAAATTGCTTTAGATTAATAGCGCAATAATTACGTAACAAAAAGAGAAAAACCACGAGTTTAAATCGTGCATAGAAAAGCATGCGAAAGAACTTATACACTCTATAATCAATCATGAAACCGATCATAATTCAAATTTTAATTGAACAAATTCTCTCTCTCTCGCTCTAGTTTTTATAGTTGATGTGAAACTGCGATTTGAATTAACTCGTTGAGGTCCGAAACCGGTCATTACAGAGATAAATACCGGGAGCAAATAGAAGATTCTATACGATTCTCTTTTACCTTCTCCATTCTACGGAAAGGATAAAAGACCGGGCCTCATTACCGGACTTTTGTACGCTTAATACGAATAAATCGTCGCTCTTTTCTCTGCTAAACGAACGACACGGCCATTCGTAAAGCGCCGCTCGCGAAATCTCAGCGTTTTGAGACTAATTGGCAATTCCTCATTAGAAGTCCCCGTTGGCGGTGCGCACGCGTCACCGGCACCTTCTGCATAAGTACGCAGACATTGATTAAGGCCCCCGCCGCCGCCGCCGTCGCCGATTCCCCATTAAATACGTCACACGGAATTCTGAGCGGTGCGGCAGCCGAAACCTCTTGAATTATGCTCGTCCTGCCGATTCCTGGGCGGTATGTACCCTTCGCCGGGGCGTCCTCGCACTCACACTCGTGACCGGGAGCTTTCCCTATTCACGGTCGATACGATCCGATAACTGCTCGAGCAGATAAGAATCGCGAGTTGGCTCGGAG
This sequence comes from Vollenhovia emeryi, assembly GCF_000949405.1. Lineage (NCBI taxonomy): Eukaryota > Metazoa > Arthropoda > Insecta > Hymenoptera > Formicidae > Vollenhovia > Vollenhovia emeryi. The sequence continues at coordinate 303,418 of NW_011967225.1, read as the reverse complement.
TTCGCTGACGAACTCTCAGACCCAGCCACTACCCCAGCCGCTCGATCAATGGAACGAGTTGAGGGAAATTTGGATCGTTAATTAAATATTTTAATCAATAGTCTGAATTTATTTCTGGAGATGCGTTTACGACGGAAGCGTTTCAATCGATACAAATTCACTGTCTGTTGATGAGAAAGGATCTTTTATATATTTTACGGATCTGCTATGTCAAGCGCGAGAAAACTCATTTGTTTTGCTTCAAGAGAAAAATTATATAATGCTATAATTCAGTACAACCACATTGACAGATGAGAAGTTTCGAAACAATATTATTCTCAGGATCGTCCGCGCTCATAATCTGCGCTCTGTTGATTTTTCCAGTGGGAAAGGAAACTAGGGAACCTACCTCGCCGCTCGCAATCGATATCGCGCGCTCAAACGCGAGTTCGAATTGGTCATTTTCCGCTAATTACGGGACGGGCAATTCCATCAACGCGACAACAGAAAAACTGCATTGTGCTTTACAAATTGATTTTGCCGGCATTATGGTGTTACATATTGTAATCCTCGCTTATGAGTGTACAAAGCTATTGGGGCAAATGTCACATATAAGAATCGCTTGTAAATGTTACATTCAAGTCACGGTTTTATCGCGGTACGCTGGAATAATTGCAAATTAGTATTAATATCATTTTATGCGCGATACCAGATACGTGTATCAGATGTTACGTATAATAATATGATACACCAATGGCCGATTGAAATACATTAATTGCAATATGTTAATCAGTGAGTAATATCTCAGTTTGGTGTAATGGGTTGATGAATATAATATCGGGCACTCGCGCGCGGAAACAATAATATGACTTTTCATGAAATGTTTGCGGGTTCCCATTTGAATTTGACCTTTTTACGTAGAAAGCTGGAGATTATAATTTCGCAACGTTACGATACGTAAGCGGGATTAATAATAAAATTTCATACCATTGAAAACGATCAGGGCTTATTTCCCTGTTTTGACATGGAAGATATTTAATCACGGATATCGAATCATCGATACGAAATTGTTTGTTATATGTTTCACTCGTTCCTTCCTATTCGTATTAATTGCAACGATAAATCGTTGTTCGTCTTTAATAGAACGTAGACGCCATATTACATCCATCCTTGTGGAGAATTGGATTAAGATTAACGGTTTAGTTTCGCGGTTCCAATTAAATTCAGATATTCTACGACAGCTCCTGGAATTGATTTAATCGCCGCATTTACGTGGGTAGGAATATTAAGCATAAATTTAGGCACTTATTAGATTCGAGTTAGACCTTCGCGAATGGTATTTAACGGGAAAATAACGATGGTGAGTTTTCGTAACTTCTATTTAATGGAAATAGCGACACATCCCGAGAATGTTGCTCGAATTTATTAAATAAAGCGCCTGTTTTTTTTTCGTTGAATTTTACTCAACGTCGAGTTAATAATAGCAATATTTCATTTGCTAATTAAAAGATAAGCTATATATTATGCCGCTCGTTAGAAAGATTATGCTATCGCGGAGTAATTAGCATTTCTCGTATTAGGTAGAAAAGCGGATGTCACGTCTGTTGTTTTTTCTAAAGCGGTTATCAATCTATCGTGAAATTAAAATAATTGCCGATCGACATTAAATGAATGACGTGTAAAGGTCGAGCGGGGACGAGCGAATTAATTAAATTGTCGATAAAGCGAAAAGCGAAATCGTGCTATCGTCACGTCGGTTGCGTGTCGTTAGTGACGTCGCTGGTTGATTTCATTATCGGACGTATATATCGCATTGTAAATCGCCAAGTGACAAAATGCGCGACGCGTGAGCGAATCGGTGCCTAGAATCGCTCGTGGAAATCAGTTCAACGGAAGTGACGTTGTCCTTTCGATAATGCAGTTGTGCAGAATACTTCACGATTATAATTTTCAATTGTTTAAATTCATTTTTTACTGTTTAAATGTCCGAATTAAAGAGACATTTTTTTTCTTTAATTGTAAAGTCGCCACTTTACCTGATATTTCAATATTTACGAATAATTTCTTTCCGTACCTCACGTATTCGCGTTTTAAGAAAGCCACTTATTTCTTATCAATTTTGTACTCGCGCATTTGATGTTATTGCTTATTTTAATTACTTATCCACGCGTTCTTAAAAGTTGAAAAGGCAGATGGTGTTTCCCATCCATTTTGCGCACAACAGAGACCCGTTTCTTCGTCAGTCGCAGATTCCCCAGCGAATTTAAAAGAAATCGATTGCTCCTTTGTTAAAATTTTATGCAATTCTCCCGATCTTTATGCGACGATGCAATTCTGCGACTGAATTTTAATAAGAAAAAAATTCAATGGCAAGTTTGTCAGGAAACTTTAAAAATCCAAGCCTTTTAGCACACCTTGTATATGCTGTGTGTTCCGGCTACCGTGCACATCGACGTCGCCGGTAAGGCGCATTTGCGTAATTGCACAGTGAACCGCGATAAGAACTTCGGAGCAGCGTCGGATAATGCAAAAACGTTTTGTACTTTGCACTTTTTTCCGAGCCATCTCCCTGGTGCATCCCTGAACATTTTAATACTTAGCCCGCCACGATGGCGTCCCTGGGAGAGCTCCATTAGCGCGAAAAATCTAATCGACATCGGGGATACGTTCTTGAGAGATCGCAACGACATCGATACAACTTTGCGAAATTGTTAGCTGTCAAGTGCGGCGAAACAAATCTTATCAGCCCGTGAGAAGATACTCGTTATTCCAACGAATTTTTTCCCCAATAAAATTGCATCGCGAAAATTTATCGAGTCAATTTCTTTTATTTTCGATCATTAAAGTTTTCATCTTGTCCCTGTTAGGTGACGTGTAATAAACTTGGAATTGAACGAACGTCAAAGTAGAAAAATTTCACGTAATTGTAGTTACAGTAAAATTTGTGTTTACAGTAACGAAAGAAACACGTGTTATAAACTTCAATTTGCATTACGATCTTTCTTTTTTCTGACGAGGGTGTAGGAATAAAATTAATTATTGTCGTAATGAATAATTCCAGACACACGCGGCATACAAATATTGAGATTACTGTGAGCTAGCCAGCTTATATTTTCTATATATCTATATGTCTTTTGCGTGACTTCATTCTTACGTTGTTAAACAGTGCAGTGAACAATGCGACTGGACTACATGAAAAATATTATCCGGCATCGTAATATTTATTACCGACCGCCACTGTTCGCCTAAGCTCGACGTAGTAATTTATAATCTGTAGATTTCGAAGAGGGAAGTGCAAGGCAACTCCACGCGCCCATCGAGCTTTAAACGAAATTAGCTTCCGCGCAAGCTGCCACCAAGAGCGCCAATTAAACGTTACCAATTGGAGCGCTCGACGGACGTACGGGTCCGTCTGTCCCTGAGTAAGAGCCAGTTTGATCGATGTGCCCAATTTTCCGGAGCGGGTTCTCCGGCGCAAGCGGCATCCCCCGTCGATATATTTACTCCTTTTTTTTCCGAGAGAAAAGCGAGCGCCACGCTCTCCTCTCCTTTTTTTCATTACGCGTGTCTCCACGATGCACACCGGGTGTCACCGGCGTCAATTCGCGCGGAAACTGCAGCTGAAAAATATCTCGCTCTGACCCGTCGATCATCGACCCAGATGGGAATCGAGTCCTGGGCCAGAATCGTTCTCGAGATTGCAGCCTTCAATTCGTGCATGTCAAAAATTGAAGAGGGTTGGGGACGGGGCGGCTGGGGGATTTGAAAAGGGAGTGCGACCGTCGTTGACAGGCAGACGGTTTCAGATTAAGACAACGCCACGACAAACGGAAACGAGAGATATTTCACGGTCTTTGTAGTGTCGTTTGCTATTGCATGTTATTTCTCTGGGGAACGTTCTCTTTCTTTTTATTTTCAAATATTTTCTGACGCCGGATTAAGCCGGAGTGACAGCACCGTACGTTTGATAACATTTTTATTTTTACCGTATTAATATAACGTGCATAGTCTCTGTGACGAAACTGCTTTATCCAGAAATCACTATTTTTCTTTAAATTATCTAAATCAAAATATAAAATATACCTTTGTAATAGAGAGGTAATTGATATATAATATTCGTACGAATCCAAACGGAATGACATCCATATACCATATTAAAATAAGCTATTAATATCATCAATTAAACATAACGTGATTACTTTATAATAACTTTATTTAACACAAATTGATTGACTTTCAATTTGTGATTAATTTGTGCTGGCTTATATTGATTTAGAAATAACGAATTATGAATGGCAAAATTTCCAATTGTGCAGTTTTAAATTAATTGACATTTTATAAATATTTTTAACATTCGGAAGAGAAATCCGTGATTCTCCGAAAATTCGGCTTATAATGAAACTTTTCGCCTAATTTCATATTGATAAGGAGCGTGGAATAAAGTAAGACCAGATTTGCACGTAACTGGAAACCATGCATAGCTGCTTTAAAAGGAACAAAACAAATCCTATTGTTCTTGCCGTGACGCCAGCGAATATTTCTTAATTCACTCGCATCGGCGCCGATTTATTTTCATTGGCGCATGCATTGCATGTCGGCGCCGACGTACTCGTATACCACCGTTGTACATGGAAACTCGTATATAAATCATTTCTATCCACGCGCAGACTGCAATTCACGTCATCGCGATGACGAAACACCACGAATTCTCTCTCTGCCGCGCGAACGCTCACCATTTCCATAAAAAGGATCGGATTCCCTAAAATCGAAAGTTTTGTATTTTCTTTTAATTTATATCTCTCCAGAAATATGCGCAAATTATTACTAAACTATATTTTGTGAGAAATTACGTGCTAAAATGCTGGATTATATATTCAAACGTATTAATTCGTATCAATTAATTTAATATTTTACGTCCTTCTTGACGCAGATTAGAAATAAAGAATTATTTTTGTCTGCAAGTAATAACGAACGAAATAAATAATGCAAAATCTTTCAGCTACTAAAAAGTTTCTTTATTAATTTTACATTATAAATACAATAGTTTCAAATTAATGAAAAGAACTATGGTATTTGTACTGATTGCTTTGTATTTTTTTGGGTAATTACAATTAGGTAAGATAGTACAATTATAAATATATATACATTTTGTTGGAATAACGCGCCTACCCGTGGAGTCCTGTAATCTCGTTCTTAAGGATCTAAGGAGGCATCCTCCTGCTTGTTGCAGGATCTTCAGTCGGAAATTGAAACGCACCGAGACGTTTACGCATCTTTGAACGGCACCGGGCGAAAATTATTGAGTTCCCTGGCGAGTCAAGATGACGCTGTTATGCTGCAACGTCGATTGGATGAAATGAACCAGAGATGGCATCATCTGAAAGCAAAGAGCATGGCAATCAGGTAAGGGCAAGAATTTCCAACTTTTAACATCATTATCGTCAATTATGTCTTCTGAAATTCGTCATCAAATGTAGGCATTTTTATTGCATTTTTTTCCTCCGAAAATTATTAATAGAAAATTGAAAACCGCGCAAAAGAAAAGTAAATCACGAAACACAAAGAGAATGAATATATAAGGCGCAGTGATTTTCATAACAGAGGTACTTTTCCTCACACCATGACAAAAGACAGTTTTCGCGTGTGAAATGGCGTCGTAAATCAGCACGTTGAAAAGGGCCAGCCGGGAGAAGCGGCCTGGCCTTTTCGGCAAAAGAACAACTTCAAAACGCACAACGCATTCGGTGCAAAAGCGCAAAAATTCGTAATATGCCGCGCCTGCAATCTTTTGCACCTCTGCAATTCTTTAGCGAAAGAGATAGAAGAAATGTTTACGCACGCATTGCATAAATTCACGGAGCAGCGTGCCGTGCCGGCTCCAACACTACAAAGTTTCGTCTTTTGACACGCGAACAATTTCGGACATTCTTCTGCAGGGGGAGGGGGTTAGTGAGGGCTACGGGATGAATAGTGGATTAACTATGAGCTTCCGCATTCTCGGCGCACCGTTCCGCTTTGATAGCGCTGCAGTTATGCATCATATAATGCCTACTATGTGCAGAAAGGAAAAATGATCGCTTGTTAAAAAGAACTCTGCGACACGGAGGTGAGAATTTCATTATGCTAACAAATTGACTTGTTGACTCGGTTAAAGAGATTGTACATTTGTGGTAAGAATCGGTATATATAAAAGTATCGTATGTATATCAAGTATAGTGAACCACTCTTGCGTGCTGCCGGAAATAATTTATATCAGAAGGCAAAATGGCGTGTAATTTGTGAGGGTAATTTGTTGAGCTATTTTCACGCTTCCAAATAGCATCGCAAATGGAATGAAATAATAAATAATGGAATGAAACTTTAACGCGCCGGATATGTTAGTTTTAATATTTGCTCTTTGAAATGCTTGATTTTTTTTTAATAATTAAACAGCAGTACAGAATCTAAACCTCGTTTTTGTTCGCAAGTTTGTTCAGTTTGCACCGTCGGTTCATAGGAAATCCTCACAGGATTTTCCGGTGGAAACTTCGAGAATTCGTGATCCAATTTAGCCTCAAACGTAGCGTAAACTTCTCTTCGACTGTTCGACTATGCAACCATGGACTGTTAGGAAGCGCATCGAACTTCCGCGGTAACCATGTCCCAGCGCGTTGATCTGATAGCGAAGCTATATAGCTTAGCATAATGTTTTTCTTACTTGTTTTATATTGCTCGTCCAAACGGGACATTGTTGAGCGTTAAAAGAGGGGAAAATGTCAATAAAGTGTTATTTTGTCGATCTTGATGCAGATCTATCTATAGAGACATTACAATCGATGAGAAATCTTCTTTCCCTCGAAAGAAGGAAAAATGTGCGCATTTATGGGAAGCATTTATATCTACATGGATCTGAGACTTTGAAGCATATCGATAGGTCTGACTGGCAGATTCTACGTAGATATGCTCGGATAAGATTACGATCTAACAGAAAGAAGAATCGGTCAAGCATATCTTTGTATGTGAAACTTAATTTGGCTCATCCTTTTGTAGAGTTACAAGATACGCTTATGTCTAATTTAACAGATGTTTGTTTTACTTATGCGTATGTACTGCGTACATCAAACATTTAAATATTTTAATATTTAACGCTTTTCATGAAATGGGGAACTGTTAAATTCATTTAACTTGAATCCGGAATATATCGTTTTCAACGCTACAGCTACGCAGATTTTCATTCTCGTTATATTCAGTTAATTAATTACATATATGCAGTTAATCAAACATTTCGAATATGTCTAATATATCGCATGCCACTTCTGTTAATCACTTTTATTAGGCCGCATTATTCGTAATGTCCAAATGAACGAATGTATCACGCATTTCTGCAAAAACCCGTTCGGTTATGAATAACGTTCGCGCCACAGATCGGACGATCCCCGGTCCTTATTCCGGAAGGCGTAAATGGGTCAGCCCGCGAAAAGCCCGACATCATTGACCGTGCGACCAATCGATCGATTAACGTTTTTGGAAACTTTCGCGGCAAATCCATTTGCGGGGACTTTACCCGTAATCGGCCGTAATCGGATTCCGACGCGGAAACTTTATAGCGGCGTGTTAATTCTGGGCCCGAACATCGACTCCCGAGATCCGCCGTAAACTTTGCACGGACAACTATGCAACTGCATGTTGTTGAAGGGTATCTGGATATTTCCGAAGAGAAAGTCCGCGGTTTGATGATGTACGCCGGTAGGAGGAAAGTTTCATCGATTTGTCAGCGGAGCGCGCTGCGCAACTCGCCAACAATTTCGGCCATTTACGCGGAATTTAGTCTACCCAATTTGATTTCTCCATCACCAACTCGTTATTAAATTCTACGTCGCCATTAGAATACGTACGATTAAGATGTACCAGCGTCGAAATGTATATCTTACGACGCCTTCAACTGGCGACACCAGCGAACAGTAATATTGGCTACATCTGCTCTTCAGCTTCGATACAATTTTAATCAAAGTACTGCGTTGGTCTCGAAAGTATTACAGAAATATGAGTATAAGTCGCAATTATAGAAACGTATTTAATTTGATAAGAGATATCGCAGGATATTTTTTTCGAAGGAGGAATTCGTTCGCCTTTGAAGACTAGATCGCGTGAAAGAAAACACCGCGATTTTAACGTGGATCTCATGAAATTGTAGCAACGAAAAAGTGTAGATAGAGCAACTTGTGTGCCTGTTACGCCAGATCGTGCAGCTCGTTCATTTTGTTTCGTAATATAAACATAGGAACGGATATACATACCGGGAATAGATACGGATAAAGGAATTTCTTAAAGCAGATCTCTTTATTTCGTTTAATCTTAACACGAGATCTGACCCAGATCGAAATTACTGTAGCCCGCAGATTAAATCGCTGCAGCTTCATTTACTTTTTACACATTGCTCCGGGTACTTGCCTCATGAAAAAAGTATTGATACATAAATTTCGTTTTAAGCTCTTCACTTCTTATACAGGGTGTCCCAGTATGTGTGTATTAAAAGTCGAGATACTTATTTTGCTCGAGTCCCGATCGCGAAACGTTAGCGCAAGTGCCAGCGGAAAGGATGTTGAAAATAATTATCGCCGATTTTTAACGACCTCGGCAAATAAAAAGGTTTTCCTTTTGCAAAAATTAATTTCAATCTTATCAACACGGAGCATCCGTTAGCGGCGAAAGCAAGTCCTCGCGACAATATGAGGCCGACATTAAGGTCAATCTCAATAAAAGACCGTGCAATCAGTCTCCATTAATTAGTCCGAATTGCAGCCAGGAGCTTGATTACCGAAGAGATATTCGTGCAGGATGCGAACTACGAGGGCGTCATGTATAGAAGGATAGAAGTTCACGCTCGCCGACCATATTTATCGGTACCTACCCTCCTCTCTCTGTCTCTCTTCGTTCTCTGTTCGTCAGTCTGTATCTACCAGCCGATCTCTCTCATTTCCGCGCGCTCTCTCTTTTCCTCTTTCCCCCCCCCCTCCTCTCTCTGTCTCTCTTCCAAATCGTCCGCAGCAGCACTTTAGAGGCAACTCCGCAATCAAGCCACAAATGCCAGAGCCGATAATTTGGCGAACGATCGTTTTTGGCACTGGGCTTCAACGAGATCATCCGCGAATACCGCCGATGTTATCTGTCGAAATATTTTTCAGATTAACTCGTCTCCGCGCGGCAAGTGCGGCAATAGTTCTATTTGGTTGCGAACTGAAAAACAATCGCGGAGAAATTGTTGCGGTAAACGCTAATTTGCGGAAATCATCGGGCGCATGTGGTCCTTCGCGTACGGAGGCAACACCGTAGTTGTAATTCTTTGCACAGAATCTTGAACAGGTCTACGTTTTGTATCTCGATGAAGTGTATGCGTCGTATTGTAATGTAGCATTCATTTTCGTATTGTAAAATATACCGTTAATTACTTCGTACGACGTTCATGCAACTATTCATTTTCTCGTCGTGGCATTAGTTACAGGTGAGAAAATTGAATAGATTTGTGAATCAAGCGTGAAGCGTAACGAGTAACAACATTTAAACCACCGGTCAGTTCCAAGCGAACTACACGCATACGTCGGTTTCGAGTCTCAACAGCGTACATTTCAACATCTCGGACGCGTGATATCAAATTGATTTGATAAATGCGACTCGGCGCGCTATCGTCGTGGCCTTCATTAAAATCTTTGTTAATTCGAGCCGCATCGAACTCGTGGAAATTTATGGCCTCGCAGAGATGCTTCACGCGCAACAGGAATATGCTCTTTGCGAAAGTGTCCCGCCAGAAATGAACGTCGGCAATGACTTATCAAAATGCACGTTAAGTGGAGTTCGTGATCGATGCAGCCGTCTCGCCACGCCCGACGTAGATTAACGAGGGTAAAAAGCCGCTCGGCCGGCTCTCTTTTCGCCGTCGTTACACATTCGCGCGCGGATTATATTTTTCGTTTTCCCGCAAGATACCCCGGAACCGGCCGTAAAATCAATACGAAGGGGGAGGGGGGGGGAGGGGGGGCAATTAGTTACCTCGGCACGCACGCTGCCAACGACGGCGACAGCATCCGGCGGTCGGATACGCGGACTTTTCGGACTTGTCCAACATCCGGCGGTGCTTCCCCGGTGGCGCGCACACCAGCATCCGGGCGACAAATAAAGGTTTACGAACCGCGCGAGTGTTTGCAGGCGATGCACCGCAGCTCGAGTCGCGTAAACTTGTGTAACAATTGCCAGCGCGGTTCATCCCGAATGACCTATTGTTCGCGGCTAGCAAAAAGGGACGGAAAAAAGGAGGGCAAATTGCGAGCGCGCGCGCGTTACTGCGAAAGTTTCTGCACAGATATGAATTTTGCGTGCGGCCGAAACTGCGGCGCGTGAAATTGCGCCGACAATCGGCGATGCCGCGGGCCGACGGATCTTCATCGATATTAGGGCTGTTACTTTTGACAACATTCGAACATTCGATCGAAGCTTCGAAGTTGACTTCGAACTTTCGAAGACTTCGAATCTTCGAAGCTTCGAAATTCGAAGTTAACTTCGAAGCTTCGAAGTTAGCGAAAGAAGATTTCGAAGTCTTCGAAGCTTCGAAATACGAAGTTGACCTCAAAGCTTCGAAATTCGAACTTCAAAGTTGACTTCGAAGCTTCGAAAATTCGAAGATTTCATAAGTTCGAAGTCAACTTCGAAGCTCCGAATGTCGAAGCCTTCGAAGAAAATTACCAGCCCTAATCGATACAGTTACGCCCCGAGGACGCCCCGTTTCGTTTTGGGCCGAAGCGAGTCTCCGCGCCGCGTGAATTTTATAATCAAAATTTGGATTACTTGCGCGCGGTGTGCACCGCGCGAGTGTCAAAATTGAATTACGCACACACGCTTATTTATAACCGCGGTGATAAATGGTTACCTACCAATTAATATTTCTCCTTTTTTTCGCGTTTTTTAACGTAGCACAGCGGAATTGCGAATTTATTTACTGTCCAGCTGACGCGGGATTCAACAGTTCAATGAAAAACACGGGCAAAATGAAAAAGAATTCGAGTGGCTGCGAGGCATAAACGTGTCGTCCGCGCTCGATCGGAACGAATTAATATTCCATCGCGCTCCGGAGCGCCGGTGTATCGACGCGAAAAATCCGCAAGGCAGATGAAAGCACGCTCGCCGTATTTGCAAATGAAGTCGCGCCGCGAGAACTACAATAGACGCCGCGTATAGGCGGCGGCGTATCGGCGCGACACACAAAGTCCGATCGAAGGCAAGATGCTGCGAAGCCTGAGACGCGGGCGCTCAAAGCAACGCTTGTTAACGGGAGAGACAGGAATCGGGAGGAATAATTATGGGTGCCACGGCTGCAATATTACTAGCGCGTTTAGATCGATGCAGCGGTGCGTTCACGCGCGTATTCACGTAGCACGCGCGCGCCTAGGCGGACGAGAGCGAAAGCCATCGACGCTCTCGCGCACAATTGACGATTCGGCCTTTGAGAATGGTTCGGAGTCTCTGACGAGGCTCGAGCCTCAATCTTGCCGTCTAACCGACGCGAGAACTATATCTTTACGATCTAGTTTATAGCGCACTCTCGAAAAATCAATTAGTGAATTATCGCTGAAAACGATGAACTCTCAAAAATTTTTAGAGAAGACATTTTCATTCGAATCATAGTGTCGCTACTGACCACTTCGCTCTATTCGAGTGCATTGATTCAACAAGGCAACAGCCGCTAAAAAAATACAGGTCTAATATTTTTTATGCTCTACAACATATCCGAAGCGCATCGAAATCGGTAAGGGACACTTCCGACCGTTCCCTTGTAAAACAAAAAGTGGAGAATTTCTTGGCAAAATGGTTTCCCCACGCTGAGAACAAAATTTCAATTTAATTTATCAGTGAAGGGACGGGCTCCCTTTGTTTACTAGCTTTGCAACACACCGCGCGTATTTAATATAGAAACGTTTCTATACAGGGTGAGTCTTTCCATATTCGACAAAATTTTTGAGAAGGTAGAACGGATCGAGATGAACGGAAAAGTCCTGTACCATTTTGCAATTTTCGTAATAGTTAACGAGTAATTAATTATTAAAAATCGTTGTCTTAGGCCGGCCTACGCCCAATTCGAGCGATG
>NW_011967225.1:264325-290760 GCF_000949405.1 Vollenhovia emeryi | reverse complement strand
CGTTGTCTTAGGCCGGCCTACCGCCCAATTCGAGCGATTGGCGAGATGTGCGCATAGCAATATCGATCGCCGGGCGGTCACATCTTGCCACGCGCTCGAATTGGGCGGTAGGCCGGCCTAAGACAACGATTTTTAATAATTAATTGCTCGTTAACTATTACGAAAATTGCAAAATGGTACAGGACTTTTTCGTTCATCTCGATCCGTTCTACCTTCTCAAAAATTCTGTCGGATATGGAAAGACTTACCCTCGTATATCTCTTTAACCATTTTAAAGATAACATATATCATACGATACAAGTCGAACAATAGATATTTTCCGCCCCACGTGGACGCTAGGCGCGACACGAGGGCAGCCCGCTAAAATAATTTCTCGTTTGATCGGTGACATTTCCATAAATAAGATTGACGGAACTTTATCTGGGAATAATTTCGAAGCCAGAGATTACGCGCCTGAATGCGCCGTACGTCCGACTCGTCCCCATATCTCGCGAACGCGGCGCGGACGGCAAAAACGCGTGTCCCGCGACACCGGCGGCGCGCGGAACACGACGTTTGATCCATCGCCGCACCGGAACTGACAGCCAGATAATCGCGGGGTTGTGATGAATCGCTCGGCGGAGTCTTATCAGTTGGCGGTCGGCTCGGTTCGTTCGCCGGCTACCTCGGACGAGACACGTCGCGGAGACTGTCACGTACAAGCTCGTTCAGCGCTGGCCCGCCCGGGCCTTTTTCTCTCCCGATTGCGGCAAATCGAAACTTACTTTTACGTGACGTCGCGGTAACGCGCGACAACACGAAGACGGCAGCGTTCGATAGCGAAACGAACGAGCGACCGTAGGAAATTTGTTGGAGTCGTTTAACGGGAGAGAGGCGGAAGAATGGTCGAACGCGAAGGAGCAGAGTAAGAGAGAGGGAGGGCAGAGGGGGAGATGGAATCGAATCAGATAGCCGATATCCCACAAAACTCGACGCGATGCCTTCGTGACCGGAACGCGAGGACGCAGACGGAGAAAAGAACTGTAGGTGCGTAAAGATGGAATGTTGCCGGCATCTAGAAACGTTCTATAATATTTTATGTGAGCAGAGTCACGCGTTTAAAAACTTTGTCGACAATGTACGATTGCATAATGTATAATGTACAATTCGTCGACTTGCGCAAATTTTTTTTACGCATTTATTGGCTACCAAGTACAATGTTTCTAGACGCAAAGAGCACGAAGGGGAACGGCTCTTGCGATCAATCGAAACGACGATGGCGCTGAATAGTTCTATGACGCTACATGTGATGATGCAAGAAAGGTGGACAGTACGGAATTAGTAGAACTGCAATTTTTTTAAAATTATAATGGTTATATTTGAATTGTACAGCGATGGACAGAATGGTTGACATTTATTTTTTATGAGTTTAAGAACATGCATTTAGTTCGAGGGTTACGTTTTAAAAATTTTCTTCTCCGAGAAATATTTTCTCGATATAGCCATTCCGAAACCATTTTGAGCGTTTCCGATCTGTTTCTCGAGTTCCTAAACTCATTAAAAAAAAAAGAGAGTCGCAACCATTCTGTCCATCACTGTACACGTACGTGAATGTAATTCTTTTGTATCCTAAAAGTATGCATTTCTAAGATATTACACTGAGAAAAAAACGCTGTTGAGTCAAGAAAATATTTCGTGATTCAACTATGCAGTCACGGGCTATCAAACAAATATTTGTTAATTCACGTAAACATTTGTTAATGAAAAAATATATATATTTGAATAAATTATGTATGTTTAATTGAAAAACATATGTATTTGAATTAAAGAAATACTGTTAACTAAACATATTAGGTAATATCAACATTTTTTCTCAGTGTAGGAACATGAAAATGTATACGTACAATAATAATTTGGAAGGCAAAAAGTGTAACCATTCAGGTGAATGTAGCGCTGACAAGCTCGAAAGCTCGTGTTAATTAATTAATTATTAAACTCGATTGACCTGTTAATTCGCATCTGCTATCAATTGTACTATTATTATCATCAAATTTGTTGGTTTTCAAATCCGCGCGTGTGGAAACGTCCGCGGCATTTCCAGCATTCAAAAGCATTCGCGAGTCCCGTCGCTGCGTCAAGGATATCAACAATGACGTCGACAAATCTGTCGCGCCGTCCGAAACTTCCTTCCGGTCTCTGGCCGACCGTAACTTACTGATCTCGACCCCCCGGTTCGCTGGAACGTATTCCCAACGCGTATATCGCGGCGCGAAGCAATAATGTGAGCTTAAAGTATGATAAGGTGCAGCTTAATATACTAATCTCAAGAAGGTATCGGTGGCGTTGATACCCATCCAATAAATACGATTCGAGCTTTATTCGATACCGCTACAATCCAGAATCAATTTAGTCGAGGCAGATGTTAAATGCAAGGGGTTAACCACTAGCTAAAATGTTGTCCCACCGATTACATGATTTCATTAGATTTCATCTGATCACAAGTAATTTCATCTAATTGCAAATAATTTTCTTATATGCACGTTTAAAAATAGGCGACAAAAGTATATAACGTTTTAATAATTTAAATACAGCTTATAAAAAAGAAGATAAAAATTTGCTTGCGCATAAGTTAATGATAAATATTTTCAAAATGTTGTTCGTCGGAATCGGCACAGAACTGCAACCGTTTTCCGAAAACTTAGAGATACATTAGCCAACATGGCAGTAGAAATGTTGCAAGTGTAGGTTCAAATGTTGTCTTTTAGTTCTTCGATGTTTTTGGTTGTTTAGCATCGGTCCTTGAGGTAACCCCAGAGAAATAACAAAAGCGACACATTTTAAATTATTAAAACACTATATATATATTTTTTAAACGCGTGGTAATAAAATTGACAAGTTTCCTGTACGAAATGGCGGCTGATACATTTTCTTCAACCCATTCGTAACAAAGTACTAACCATTTACTTTCAACACAATCCTACACTGAGAAAAATTTTTATCGGCTAAACCAATTAAATAGTATTTCTGGTGGTTAATTTTTTCGATTACGTATATCCGATGAAATTTATCCAATAAAATGCAGTTACCGTTAAAAGTTTATTAAAAAACTGATCACATTTTTTATCGGATATACAATTTTATCGGATATGTCCGTTTGTTATTATGTAATTGGATTATCCAGTTATATTTAATCGGACATTTTTCTCAGTGTAACGGCCTGTAACAGGTAAAGTTTGGAAAAAAATTTTTTTTTCGTACGCTTACACGGCGAATAAAAGAATTTTTAACTCTCTCGTAGTGCCAAAATAATTGTTATTTGCCGCCATTTGTCTCGATTGTTACGTTCGGTACATTTTATTCTGTCGATCCGGCCAAGCGCATTTATCAGCTGTTATCTCCGTAATATCGTAGTACAAAGATATTCTTTTCTCTTATTCATTACCGCTTGTTGGAGCTGGGGATGTTTAAGTATTACGAATGTATATTTCGCGGTATTACGCGGGTCGAGAGGGTTAACGAGTCCCCATGTTAAAGCGCTTACATTTGGTTTATGTAGGGCGGCAGAAAGCGGGCGCGAGCCCTGTTGGTACGTAATTCGGCGCCACCCTTATTGCCGGGCATTACGCCCTCCGCGCCAGATGCGACCCCCAACGTTTACTTAGCCACTCTAAATCCCGCGTGTGCACCGCGGCCCGCAGGACGCGCGAATTCGTACGAGTGCTGGATTTCATCCGTTTATGAGCGTAGTCGATCGAACGCAGGCTTTTCCCCGTTAATCTCGATTTAAAGACCCGGGCGGGCTACGTCCGAACTCGTTTTGCGGATCGCGAAAATGGCGCTTTGCTCACGGAGATGTTAATATACTTGGATTATCGTCGGAAAGCTTTTTCGGCCGTTCGGTTGTTTCGAAAAATCGACGGGAAAACCGAATAGCATTTCGCTGCGAGCACATTCGTACGCGCATCATCTATACGGGATTGTTTCAGGTAAAGTCACCCTTTTGAAAAATCCTGATTCGTTCTGTTCCCAATTTCTCACGTGTTAATTCTCACGGTTATTCGTATTGTGTTTGGAAGTAATGAAGAGACTAATCTAAGTATTCCTTAATACAACAAACTAAAGATTTATGAAGATCCTACACTGAGAAATACTTCCATCGGCTAAACCAACTAAATAGTGTTTTCGACGGTTAATTTTTCCAATTACGTTTTCCGATTAAATTACGGATACATCCGATGAAATTTATCCGATGAAATGCAGTTGCCGATGAAATTTGATCGAAAAACCGATCACATTTTTCATCGGATATATCCGTTTGTTATTATGTAATGGGATTATCCGATTACATTTAATCGGACATTTTTCTCAGTGCAAGAAAAAGAAATATCAAATAATGTGATGCTGTGAGAAAGCTGTATTTTACACATGCTTTTACAGTTTGCTAACAATTTTACGCCATGCGTATTAAAAATTTGAAACTAATCTAAGAGAAAATTAAAGAAGAATCAATGCCATGAAACGAGTTACAATTAATATTGGAAGGTGAAATAGTTTCGCGGCGATTCGATTTGCAAATTTCTTGATGTATTCGGTGAATTGATTTGCTATATAGTGTACATCTGTTCCGCATTGTGCTCGCAAATTGATTTTCTGAAAAGAAGCGGCTACCGGGAGAAATAACTGAAAGAATCGTTTCCTCGTGGAATTTTGTGATCGATAAGTCTTTAACTTCCAGGATTATATGGATGCTTTTTTTTCTCATGCGCGCTTGTAACTTCCAAAGTGATTTTAGAAAAGTAACTATATTTAATAGATATATATGATAACAGTTAAAAATTGCAAATAACTACGTCTGTACAAATCGAGGGGTAAACCGCTGACCAAAATCGTGCACACCAATGTCTACGAATGCCCAGTGGGCATTACTTTGTCTTATTTTATCTTATTTATCTCGCTTTATCTCATTTCATCTTATTTTACCTTTCTAATGCCCCAACAAGGCCTAATGCCCAAAAAATGTCTAGTAATGCCCAGTAATGCCGCAAATCTGTACACCACAATGCCCTCAGCGGTTTACCTCTCGATACAAATAGTCTATACAAATGTTATTTATTACAATAATATTTTCGTGAAAATCTGTTTCCCAACATATGATTGAAGAATACTGCGAAACTAATACGAGCGCAATTAACCAGCAAAGAAGTGAATTGAAAACTTAATATAAAAGAATATTGAGTTTGAAATTTATATTTTCCTAAATTGACATCTCCGTCCATTTTCGGGCTTTGAATTTTTGAAATGCACGTTTCATATATGCATCTTCGGATACGTGCCATCGTCTCGTTCGTGTCCTCCCTATTTTTCTTTATTGCAGATCTATTTCTCGCTCATTTTTCATTTTCCCTTATGCGGGTGCATGAGCGTGACTCAAGTTGGTAACGTCCTTGCAAATGGGCGGCGCACAGTCGTAGCTGTTAAACCGCGGCTCACCTTCCTCGTTCTCGCCGATGTCCTGGTTCCGCGAGAGGAAATTGGCCGGAAGCGTGCGCGTAACCGCCGGCATCGTCAGCTATCGTCGCGGATACAAATCGCGGACGATTCCACGGGAAAACGGATTCCAGCGGGTAGCAGGGATCGATGGATGATCCGCCGGATCCCCCGTTGTGGAACGGACGTAGGGACGAACGAGGCGAAGCCGGTGAACGAAGGGATAGAGACTCGTGTTCACCGAGCGTGAACGAACGTGTCCTCCGGTGACCCGGCGACTTGACCCGCGCTCAGAAATTTTAATTTCCGGCTGGCTGGAGAAGATCCTGCGCTAAGGATGCATCGGGACGCAGTATCAGACCCGGGCCGCATTGTGTCGGCCAACCGAGGTTGACGACGTGGTGACCGTGCCTTAAGAAGCGGACGGACTGATGCCCGATGTCAGGACCTTGTACCGGTGAGGAAATGACGAGAAGAGGGATGACGAGAGGCAGAGCTTTTCGTCCGGCCGCGCGACCACTCAAAGCGGGATCCGTGAAATGAGATTCTTGATGGAACAAAGGCCTCCACGTGCCTCGGAGAGTGCGCCGACGTTCAAATCACGTCTAAGATTCTTGCTTCTAGAATAAATATGTATACATACACATTTGACCCACGCGGAAAGATAATTGACCATTTTATCCTTTCGGTTCTGTTTTACCATTTACATAGAAATTTAGGCATACGATTACGACCAGTGTTTTCCAGCCGGAAACATGATTAAAGGTGAACTCTATAAGCGCCAGCTGAGAGGTGTACTTTGCGGCGGCCTCGTCAGTAAGTGCTTGGGCTAAATCATGCATAGGTCAATAGAAATTAGAGAGATTTCACCTGATATAAACAGCGACGTTGCAGCGGTGTACGTTTAGTTTGCGTTCTCTCTGTTTATATCGACCAAACTTACGATTGGTCAATATCATTCACCTTTGACGTTTGACGGTATTCCTGACCAATATTGTTACACTGTAGGAATTACGAACGACTGTGGCTGGCTCTGTGACTAGTCCGTCACGTATCGGAAATCGCACCGATCTTGATGTCGACGAGAAAAATGGTTTGAAACCTCTCCAGAACGTATCCCGAGAATCTAGCCGTAGACATCGACCCCCCCCCCCCCCCGGATAATTCCGCCCTCCCTCCGGTATTTGCGTTCTCATTAGGAAATACCATAAACCGATTGAAACGGCTTTCCAATTCGCCGCCGCCGTGCAAATCTGCGAGGTGGATTAACCACGTGCCTCTCTCGACCGTTCTGTAACTGATATCTATTCGGTATGTACGATCAGAGAACGCTCTTTAAGGTGCGATATTAACGTTTGCACGCTAATGAGGCTTCAAGTTCATCGCGAAATTTTCATTGCTGATTGACACGAAGTCTAAGAAGGGCGGACGACAGCTTTTCGATTAATCTAACGTGAAAAATTCCTGCGCTGATAAAAAATTTTTCTAAACTAAATAAATAGATTTACTTAAAATTATTTTGTTTTTACTGAAATAAATATTCACTCTATTTAAATACAAATATCAAATTTCAAGTAAATTTATGTATTATATTAAGTAAATTTATTTAAATCGTTACATTTTCTACATTTAAATAAAGATTTCGTGAGATATAGAATACTATTTATTAAATGAAATAATTGTTTTTGTTAATAAATAAGAAATCCAATTTTCTTCGCTACGAAAATTACATTTCAGTAAACATTTGAAAGAATTAAAATAAATGTTTTTAATTTAAAATGATCTATTTGACATTTAATAAATACTTAAATTAAAACAATGCATGTTTTAATTTGTTTATTATTTTTCAAATTGAAGTTAATGAGCCATTAGCAGCCACCTAATGAATAATTTTCTTGAGTAAAGTAATTTTTTTTTTATTAAGATATTTTTTATCAGCGCATTGCTCGCGCGCTCGTCCGTGTTGTCGCTTAGCAGAATATTGGAAATACAAATTGGAAATACAACGATTATTTTGTTTCTTACACGCGAAAAGTAAAATATACATATAAAGATTATATTGGCTTTACTTGAAGCTGTATTGTGTAACTTAACATAATCTCTCTCGCCGTAATATTTTTGCTACGAGCAACCGAAGCTTATTAACCTATCAACGTCATAACGCACGATTTGCAACTATATTTTCCTCCTGTATTTCGCAACGTGTTATCCGAAATGTTTTACCGGATACGCGTACACTGAGATCGTCGCGTATCATATTCAGATATAATCTTGCGGCGCAGTTATGCGAATATGAAAAACATCAGCAAAAATATTTCAACTGTTTGCGGCTGCGATACGAAACGCGCGCGGAAGTTGCAACTCGAACGCAGGATCGCAACAAAATATGCGTTACTGTTATTTGCACAAACGCCGGTAACGCACATCCGCGAATCCGTTTTACGAGCGGAAGTTTATATTACGCTTTCCACCACCGACAACCGCGTATTAAATTGCGCAATGTAGATGCGCCGGCAAGATCTAATTAACTACGCCAATTCCACCGGTTTTGCAAGTGGCGATCCGCATTTTATATACCAAACTTATTACATTATCGACAAACTATGTTGACAACGGCTTTGCTGCGTTAACCCTTTCAGGGGGCGCATTTTTGTAGCCAACCAATAATGAAGGTTATGGTGGCGCTTTAGGTTTTTGGGATCGCTGATTATGATTCTGGGGTCAAAAATGCAAAATTCATAATGGCGCATCCAAGATGGCGAACCGAAATGGGAAAAGTTAACGAATTCCCGCGAAACTTTGTACTTAGAGGTTTTTGTTGTCGCTGATTACGAATCTAAGGTCAGAATTATAAAACATAGTTCATGGTGGATCTAATATGTAGGCAATTTTTACTTGAATTGGCAATTTTCCGCTAAAGATATAATAGATCCACGATCTCGAATCCACTGTATTGAACGTTATGGCTTTGACGTCAAATTCATAATCAGCGACCCCGTAGATCCTTCATTACACATTTTTACGAGATCTCTTGAATTTTTTCTATTTTTGTCCGCCACCTTGGATGCGCCATTTTTAATTTTAACCTAGGATTCGTATTCAGCGATCCCAAAAACCCCCATATATTATAGGCTTTCGGTCAAATCCTTCGTAAAATATCTCCGTGACCGAATTTCGATTGAAGAATATCGTACGTTTTTTGACATAAATGATTTATCAACAATTGCATGAAAATAATTCATATTAACAGGGCTTAGAATTTCATAGTTTAGGCATCTAGGATCCTGTAGAATCTTGTTTGAGCATTATTGATGCAGAAATAGACTTATTGTATAATAATGAAAAACCGATTATCATGAGGTGGAACGTACGTCCCGCTGCCCCGCAAAGGGTTAACCTCAGGCAACCGCTCCTAGTTGAGCGTGAATCGGACAATGTTTCCTTTCTTTCCGATTGTCAACTTGTGGGCTGACCCGGCTGAAAAACACCTTTGATCCTCGGAATGATCGAACGGGTCGTTCACTAAAATATTGAAAACTATGCGGGGCATCGCAAAGGTCACGCTTCCCCATCTCATACATAATGGATTTATACGTGAAGTAATACGCGGCATTAACGCAAACAACTGTAAAACACGTAAACTCACACGTAAACCAGAAGCTTATCCGAACTGCTGTCGAACGAAGCTCATAACTTGCTGAATACAAACGTGGTAGTTGATTCTAACGGAACTCCTACGATCCGGATAGGAACA
Source organism: Vollenhovia emeryi (assembly GCF_000949405.1). Lineage (NCBI taxonomy): Eukaryota > Metazoa > Arthropoda > Insecta > Hymenoptera > Formicidae > Vollenhovia > Vollenhovia emeryi. The sequence goes on along the minus strand of NW_011967225.1, from coordinate 281,540 downwards.
GATTTGATAGCGTCCCGCGGGGTCGGAACTCGTTCGAGATTACTGACCTTTCCCAGGCGAATGATACCAGTGATTGAATCACATTATAACATACTTGGTTTCGTTACACAGTAAAAAATAAAATGTTAACGTTAACATTTCTCACGTGTCCCAAAAAGTCCACTCTAAATTTTAAGTTAGACTTTTTCACAAATTATAAATGTTAATTAATTAACGCTGTACTTCACGTTTATGTTTATGTTCTTTTAACCTCAAGTGATTTAATAAAAACAGACGGGATAAGTAAACTGTACGAATAGTTAGGAGATACCGAGTCCATTTAAAAAGTACCATTGTCAAAGGTTTCCAAATTGATTTTCGGAAAACTTACGATATTATAAGAGTGAAAGAGACGTCGTCGAGTATCGTAGGGACGTTTTTAGAATTTAATCTCCGAGTAAATTCTCTCTCGCTCACCGGTTCGCGGACGGATATTTGTTCATCTCGGTAGTTGATCCCTATTTTTAGCATCAAGTTGCACTACGCAATTGTCCATAACGGGCGGAGTTGCACCCCGAAAACCGCGACACGGGGAGATGCGCCAACGGCGCGACGTTAATAGCGACGTTGTTGTTTATCGTAGAAGTTTGGGCCGATTTTGTGTAGCGAGTTGACCTAGCTCAGATTGGGATTGTACCGGTAAATTGTTCCCCGGAGTTGAATTATAACGCTCCGCCCGTTTGCGGCAATTCCATTTGCCCGCTTTATTACGTTAACCGGCGCGGCGACGGCGACGACAAGAACGATGACGGCGACGAGTCAGTGCCGTTGACGAGTCTCCGTGGGAAACGTCGACGAGCCGCCGCCGGCACAATGGATCAAAGAGCTGCATCGAGTGGAGATTCACGTGTAATTGTAACGCGGTTATCGAGTGGATGACAAGTATAGCAGGGTTTAGCGCAGCGAAACGTGCGCGATGGATTTTCTCAATCGGAATCTTGCCGTGACGCGACGGACCGAGGCATATCGGCGCATAAAGAAGAGATACCCAAGATCTCGAAGCTCGGTACACCTCGTTTTACAGGAGGGGTGACGTGGATAATGAACACGCCCTACGAAACAGGCCAATTTCAGTTTTACGATCGCGTCAAGGGACGGGATTTTTCGCGTTAAAAAAAATGAGAACGTAAGAGAAAGCGCACTGAAAAAAATTTCTGGTTGAATATGGACGAATCAGATAATTCCTTTAGGATTTACCAGAATTCCTTTAGGATTTACCAGAATTCCTTTAGGATTTACCAGAATTTCTGTAGGATTACAGGAATTCTGGTAAATCCTAAAGGAATTATCTGATTCGTCCATATTCAACCAGAAATTTTTTTCAGTGCGGTATAGTCATTGTACAGGCATTGTATGCGTCAGCCGATTCGTGCTGCTCGAAAATTAAGCAGGGAACAATTAACTCCATTGGTGTAGCTTGTACATTTTCAAGCCGAGTGCGTTAATTCAATTTGACATGACAACTAGGCAGTTTGACAACGAGGAGGATTTGTCCAATGATGAATGACACGTATTTGTTAATAGATATTAATATCTATCAGTCATGTCCATTGTCACGCGTGCAAGCGCGCTTGTAATAACTCACTGATACACAATTAACTCACGTGGCAACATTAATTTTACGCTTAAGAGGACCCTTCAGCCATCTTTTTTACCGACACAGTCAAATATAGTTTTTGCGCTTGTAATTCTTTTTATTAGCTTTTATACACAAATAGTACCAGGACAAGTCGCGGACCGCATAACAGAACATTTTCACACGTAAAACACTCGGTTTCGAAGTCTAATAAAAAAGATATTGGTATTTGAAAGTTTCAATTCGTAGTTCTAACTAAATTTGAAATTGGCTTTGTAAAATTGCAAAATTCTTCTACACGATTAAAGTACGCACAAAGACAAAATCAGGGACAGTCGTACGTGATTAAGGTTAGCCAACCTCAGTCATTTATAAAACGATATTTTTAATTTCTCTTTTCTTTTTTTATATATAAAATCGACTGTCCGTGGTGTTGTCTTTGTGCGTGCTTTAATCATGCGGAAGAACTTTGCAGTTTTATAAAGCCAATTTCAAATTTAGTTAGAACTACGAATTGAAACTTTCGAATACCAATATCTTTTTTATTAGACTTCTGACCGGAGTCTTTTAAGTACGAAAATGTTCTGCTATGCGGTTCGCGACTTGTCCTGTTATTATTTTGTGCATAAAAGCTAATAAAAAGAATTGCAAGCGCAAAAACTATATTTGACTGTGTCGGTAAAAAAAAGATGGCTAGAGGATCCTCTTAACGTTTCTCGAGTAAGAAATATTTTAATTAAATTTTATACAATGCGGAAATTGTGTAAGATATTTAGATGTCCATTGGAATCTAAGTATTTAACTTGTTTTCAACCTTTATGTGCTCGTTTTATTGTTGGCCTTATTCCTTTATATTTAAATATTTTATTATTCAAAGTACCGCATAACTGCGCAAACTGTTTGCGAGCGAATGCGCCGCTATCTCAATAATAATTTCGTCTAGACACGAAGTCTATTTATAACGGCAGCTAATTTATCGCGACCACATGTTATCGCGAGATCGATGGCCGCAATGAATTTTGATAGCTCCCCGCGGAATCGCGTAGGCTATCAAGATTTAATACATTCCTCATTCATCAGAGTAGAAAACAGTAAAAAGACTCGTGCGGAGCGAACAAAACTTTGTCGTCATATATTTTCGACACGAAGTCTTCATAATCGATCACCCGCGCGTTAATAATGACATTAAAACTGCGTGTCTGACACAAACGACAATTATTTACACTTATGCAACAGACTACCTCTATGTGGATAAATCTGTTAAACAGTAAATCTATTTAACAGTAATAACCAGTTCTGCAGGTATAATGAATCCCAATGACGCGCAATGTATTGCAGCGTATATTCCGATAACGTCGAAGACAAAACAAAAAAAATATGAGAAATGAATACAATTTTTTATGGCTCGCGCGTGTAACGTATTGCATATAGAGTATTGTACTATGATATTACTCGTATTTAACAACGTCAGTGTTTTCTCGACCAAACACACCTGGCATCTTTAATAATACAGAAAATTTATTGCGAAAAATATTACCTCAGCCAGGGTTTAAACCTGAACCTCCCTACACTCCAGGCGGGCGTCTCACCAATTCGACCACCGAGGCATATGATAATATTTGTCGCAATAACAGTATAAAGATGTTGTCTGCGCGTATATTTTCGACTTTTGTGAACTGCGCGCCAATTTTTCCCAATAAATTTTCTGCATTATTAAAGCTGCCAGGTTTGGTCAAGAAAACACTCACGTTGTTAATTACCGCTGGCGACACTGAAGAATTCTGATTAGTTGATTACTCGTATTGGTTATGAATGTTGAGCAAAGTGTATGAATAATAGTAGTTAACATTTTATTCCATTTCCGCATAATTTTAAATTTATTTTTAATTTTCTGTAAAATTGTTTCCGTTATTAATATATAAACATCCGGAATTATATATTTAATATAACTTCTACCAGAGAAACTATGAAATTAATATAAAACGATCTTAAATGATTGACGTTTGTCGAGTTACAATTTATAATGAAGACTTTGAAACCGCTTCAATAAATTAAATATGGAGTCTAGAGAATTTTCTCGCGAGCAACTTATTCAATTCCGTGAAAAAGAATCCAACGACGTGTCTACTGAACAGAACTTTTTCGGAAATTTGAATGACAGATTTAACATCGTGAAACGACACACCTTTTTACCAAATGGTTTGTCACATATCAAATGTGTATTGTTTAACATTCATAAATTCAACCCTCCAGACGTTTTGCGGAGACTCTTGTGTCGCATAAATTCAGAATATAGTTGAAATCGCATCGTAGTTTTCCATGAAGACTATCAGTATTCATGAAATGCTTTCAATGAATTTCAATGATTTCAGTAAGACACGGTATTTTCAAATATCGGACAATATTTTCTGAGAAACTTTCCTGTGTTTGAACACAGATTTGTAGCATTAACTGCACGCATAACGTATTATATGCAACATTTAAATACCCAATTACATCTATTATATATTCCAGTGAATTTTTCTTCAATAATATTCATGTACAATTTGTATCAGAGATGATTTTATTCTCTTGCCACGTGTCTAAAACGCACTTCTTAAAATATTTCAATAGAGTTTGGGCATTATAAAAATAAAATAAGATAACATAAGATAAAGTAGCGCCCACTGGCCATTAGTGGGCATTGGTGTACAAGATTTCGGTCAGCGGTTTTCCCCTCGGAAAGCTCTCGAAGAAGTAATCAAATTCTCAGTTCAAATCGTAGACCGTTCAGATTCGCAAGCAAATATAAGGACTGTCGCAATCCGCAAGACCACAATTTTCAAAGATTCCCCATCTTTGCTCCAACTTTTCTTTCAAATCTCCTTCCGGATACGTGCCAGTCTCATTTGCGCTAAATCGTTCCTGTTATTTGCCGAATAATCCGCATCTCCAGCGAAATCCGACGTAAAGCTCGAAACGCGTAACGACTTCCGCTTGTTTTCGCAGATGTTTCCTAAACGCGTTCGACAACGAAGACAGATTAAAGGTGCGTCCGGGAACCTCGACGTCGTCGCTGAGAACTGCTCTGTAACTCGAGTTATCCCAAATCCTCGGGCTATCGATGTCACGATTGCAGCGTTGCGCCGACTTGCCTGCAACTTCGCGTGCCGAACCGTATCAGTCTCTTGTCGTTTTAATTGTACTTAATCTCCCGTCAGGCACGCGAAATCTGGCGATCTCGTAATCAGAGACTCCGCTGGCGCGTTTTGCATTTCGCCGCGCTCGCAATTCAATTCTGTACATACCTTATTCCACGTGTGCGCGCGCTCCTTTTTTTTTAATCTTTCCTCGTAAACGACGACGAGCTCGAATTACACCGCTTTCATACTCGCATAATCAGATTTTCCGCGAACTTTATCCGATACCGTTGCGCACGTCTCTTAATTGCTCGGCAAACGAAAAAAGACAGCACCGTTGCATCCCTCTGCAATATTGATTTCCTATTTTTATAGAATTTCGTTATTATAACGGTTTTTTTTTGTTTTGCGAGAGCATATTGTTACAGTTACACGAGAAAGGGAGGGAAGGCTTTCATCTGAAGTACTTTATGCTTTCTGTGTAAAATATTTTACGTCGCACATCCATTTGTAATTGTGTTAATGTAGATTAATATTTTCACGTATGTTCTCGAATCATGAAGTCCGTAGACCTCTTCATTCTCTTATCTTCTCCCCTGACGAGGTGAGAGAAGAGTCACCCTGCTAGGCTCGGAAGTAACTAACGTCCCCATTGACTTTTACCACTCGAACAAACAATCGCACCGTCTCCCCGCGCGACTTTGACAATAAAATCTTGGTATCAGGATGTTATCCATGATTTATTTACCTGAGGGTACGCCGGGACTTTATCGAGTAGGTGCGAGGTACGTGACATTTCTTGGGCAGATTTTTATAGCCGCCCAGGAAATTTCCCGGTGATTTATTTTACATCAGCCTGGCACGTCGTAAAGATCGCTCGCTCGCGGGGCAACTCGGTTCGCCAAGGCGACAGTGTAGCACCACTTACCGAACATTTCAATTGAAATGCGATCGCACGAACGAGAAGTATATCTTTCCGCTAGTGGAGGCTCTCCTGTTTCTGGCAGCCGGACGACGAGCGAAAATAGATGTTCCACCAAATTCCCTTTCGTGACCGTAAGATTCCATTACTGACGTGGGTCCGACGGACGTCCTATTAATCACGTGGACCTCGTTTTTTCTCAATTACGCGACGATAAATTGCCGGTGTTCATATATGAGCCGCGATTAATTAAAATTAATCATTTTCAGACGGTGTAATAATGTATCTTGACGAGCAGTGATGAAAGTGTGATAAAAGAAGACTTAATGCTCTTCGTACTTGGAGAAACGTCACGATGGAAACCTGCGACATTGTTATTTTATCAATACTCGATTTCGTCCTTATTATCGCATTCTATTTCACATCGCAGATCCGTTAACTGCAAGCTGCTGTATCTATCGTCGTTAGGTGTATCTTCTCCCATAAATTTGAATACAAAAATCTAATTTTTTTGAGAGGCACGTAAACGTGTACACGCATACACAAGTTGTCTCGTAGATCAGTTCTTTTCTCTCCTGGAGCCGAATACATTTTTCGCGCGACCATCAATCGCCGCATATAACGGCTACGTAGAGCGAGAAAAGTTTATTCCCACGATTCGCCGGGACAATGATGAGGACGATTTCTTCCGGTAACTCTGTACCGCCATCCATCGCGCGAAATATCCTCGCGCCCTTATCTCCCTGAGAGAAGTGCAATATCGTTCGACGTGGTTGTGGAGGCACCTCCGTGTACAGACGCATACGTGCGCTTGTACGCGTCCTCAGATCGCAGAAGTACGCGAAATTCCGCGCGGCTCTCATCGACGTTACAATAACCGCGATATATCCGGACGGGGCGAGGCTGTTTCTTTGCGATACGACGACGACGACGACGACGACGACAACATGGGACCTCCGGAAAGGAACCGTGGGGGAATGAGACGATGGGGATTGTTGAATGTGACCTAGTAAGTGGGTGCCGCCACCGTTGGCGGTGCAACAATGGCGAAATATAAATCTAAATCCCAACCGCCATCCTTCCTGCCCTCCTTTCGCCCGCAGCCTCCTTTATCTTCCTCTTTCGTCTATTCCGCGAACCTCCGGCACCGACGACGGCGCTTCGTCGTCCTGGTGGCCGGCGCGCCGCTCTTTATCCGAGAATTTCTCTTGCGGCATTCAGTTCCTGGCCTCCTTCGCGCTTCCTACCTCTTTATGCCGCTCTCGTCTCTCGGGCCTCTGTCTTCCGCTTTAATTCGCTCTACGCAGAGCTTCTTTATTCTCAGACCGCTTTGGATTCTATCCGCGTACGAGTCGTTCCGACAAGATAATGGGCGACAAGTTAAACAAGGAGTAAAATAAAAAGAAATATCCCAGCCCAACGAGCGTTATTTTTTTTTATTATCTTTGCTTTTTCTACATTCTTGCAGATTCATTCTTTTATATGTTTATATTTTTGCATTTCGCGTATGAGCTTTATATTGCCGTGCGGAAAGAATTCCAGAATTTACAGGAATTCCTTTTATTCGCGTCAGCATTTTTCTAAATATTTCCACTCCTGCAATTTTCTACCGAATTGTGGAAGAGTCGAGTAAATTGAAAGTTTGAGAAGCTTGTGGGGATAAAAATTATCACCATTGAAATCCTGCGAAATATAAGCTATATAAAGTTAAACGTATTAATCCTATAATATCATGTCTCTTTTTTCATGAGTCGTAATTTAAGAGACAACTACTTTCACATGCTCTAAGATTTTTCTTGTAGAATTGTAATATCGCTTACAAAACATTTAACTTTTACAGAATTAAGTATTTTTGTAATTTTTCTTGTATATCGACGAAAGACGAATTACGGTGTTTCAACATTGGCAGTTGATATTATTTTTCCTTTCCGAAACTCATTTGCTTTACACGATATAATTGTTTGATAAAAAGGCTATTGGGAGATTAAACCGCTTATTTCTCAAATGTTAACTGTGATAAGATAGGAGATTCCTCGCGGCATTTCTATTACATTTCTTTTGCTAAAATCTGCAGATGTTACGTCATGTCATGTTATGCCGTACGATGTGACCGGTACGTGCGCGGACCTACGAGACCATTATCTCGGATACCTACAAGATCATCTCCTCGGACTAATTCCTTTCTTCTGACCTGTCCCGCGTATCTGTCCTTGCGTCTCGCTCCAACATCTTTTGCCTCCGTTCTTTTTCCCAACGGTGCGTGTCACGAGTTCTCATTCTTCTTGAGGCCGTCTCTTCTCCCGCTCTCTTGCGTCTTCCACTGATTTCCCACCGGTCTTTCATTTTATTTCACGTTTCCGGCACTTCCGTCCAGTAGTATTTACTTACTATTAACAAAACACGCGCGTGTGTTATACACGTCCTTCAATATTTGTTCTGCATTTATTTTCGTCGATTTTATCTACCCCTTGCACTCCACGTTTCACTGTGTAATTTTGTCTGCCGCAAGTATCGCCATTTTTTTTTACCTTTTTTCTCCCCTTCTCGGTTAAGACATCTTGTGATCTGACTTTCTTTCACGATCTTGCTTTTTTTTTTTAAAGTTACTCCGTCATCCAATCCAGTTGCTTCTTTGTTTTAAGACTTAACTTTAGTCTAACGAAGTATTCTCAGTCGCTCTTATCAAGGACTGCTGTCTATTCATTCGCATCTCTTGATCTCGTCGTCTCGAGTCACCAATCTTTGTTTTTTCCCCATCTCTATTTATTATACTCGCCTTCTTTCGAGTTCAGTTTGTACACGAGTGCTCTGTGTCACCGTTCGCGTCACTTCTCCCGTATTTTTCCAATTTACCGAAGATCGTTTTCTTTCTTGCCCGCGATCGACTGTGCCACCGGCCTCCCAGTAACTCTCCATCGGTCGCGCACGGTATACTTGCTGCATTATCGTTCGAAATGCACGTCCACTTTAATCTCCTCGGGGCTCTCTTTTGCTTTCCATATTTATCCATTTTATTCGGCTCACATGTTATCCCCGAATGCACTTCATCTTTGCATTCGCATTTCTTGAAATTCTTCAGTTTACATTTTTCTGAATGCACTTGGTATTTTCCAATTTGAATTTTTCGTTATCTTTTTCTCTTGTTTCCGTCACGTCGAGACACGTTACTTTTCGCACACCTTTTCCAATCTAGTCTTGATCTACTTATCTTAAGTATCTATCCGATTTCCCCCCCCCCTTTTTTTTATCAGTAGTTCGCGTCGCCGTTTCTCTCCTTTTCACTCATCGCCCGATGTTTCACTTGGCGCCGGCAACATCAAGGCTTCGCATTTACTCCCCTTTCATCCACTTCGTGAGCGCCGCTCAGCCTTACCAATCCTTTTTCCTCATTCTCCCTCCCGTCGACGACTTTATCTGTCTGTCCCCCAACAAATATGTACTCTCTTTTACTCGCATTTACGACGAGTCGAACGTTTTATGCGTCTTTCTCGCTGCTATGCGAGTCGCGAATATCCATCAGCGCGTCGAGTGGATGTAACCCATCCCTCGGATGGATGTGTAAAAACGTTTTACAAACCTTTGCTGTAGGCATTTCGATATAAAGTATCCTGACATTGCCCTGAATTTATTACTTATGAATATAAATAATTATCATTTCCATATCAATATTGCAAAAGTCAACGAAGCATCCTATGTCTTATTAGGATGCTCTGCTGCTCCTAAATATATACGATATTAATGGGTTAGATTAGAAATATGTACAGTTCTTTATACGATATAGTATTTTTTTTTAAATATAAATGTCACGGTTTAATATAACTTTCAACAAATAACAATTTTCAAACTGGATTATTTTTAAAAACTATCCATCGCATCGCAGAAAGTCATAACGAGTCCGGCTGGTTGTTTTCATATTTCAACATAAGTACACAACACTCGTTATGCGATCCGAATGGATTTTAATACACTCTCTGTTTTTTAACATTATCTGAGCTAAATAAAATAAATATATAACATTAAATATATAATACAGAGCACGTTATTCGATCAGTGCATATATTTTACAATCCAGTATGTAGATATTGTGCGTACATGGCGTGTTTTTTTTTCTGTGCAGAAATCGGTTGGAGAGCAACACGGAACACTGGAACGCTTTACTACTATCGTTGCGCGAGCTCATCGAGTGGGTGATAAGGAAAGACACAGAGCTCACCGGCCTGGGACCCGTTTGCGGCGACGTGGCTGCTCTACAAAAACAACAGGCAAGTAGTCGAATGCTGTCTCGCGCATAGATTACCTGGTTTCCGCTTCGCCGCGCCTCCAGTTAGTATAAAGTCCGTATAAAATCTGTGGACGTACTTTAGTCAGCGTTTATTCGCTATCTTCGTGAGACGAGCATACTCCATTTAACATCCTTTGGTTCGCGGCAATAGCGTCAGTCCCGAAACTTGAGGATTCCAGCCAAGTTACTTGGATATGGCTTATATACCTGAAATCGATTTCGTATAATCGTCCTCCGAGAAGCTCGCAAGTTTCCGCCTCGCAAACTGATTGGACGAATAGAATATAATTACGTATAAACTCATGCGCTATCAGGCGCGTGCTCGACTGTCTCTACGAGACACACGACAGTTCATCCGGAATACGGATATTTACGTATTCTCATCACGTTTGAGTATTCCGTTTCCTCATGGAAACGTGAGTCTCAATTACTTCGCTGCTCTTACGTCAATCGTGCGCTAAATGCCTCAACTAAATTCGCTGCTGATTAAATGAATTTCCGGTTCATCGAGTCCCATCGGGCAGAAATATGTCGTTTATTTCAAGAGATCTTTTCTAACGCTTTTAAACGAGGCGTCGCCTTTTTATAAAACGTTAAAGCAATCGATTGACTTTTTTTTTTTAGAATTACCGCCGGCCACGTTTCAGAGCACTCTATTTTAACATACGTTGTTTTCAATTATTTTTATTATTCCCTCCGTTAACTGCGTATTCTTTTAAAAATTCAATATGCTCCGTGCAGCGCGGTCGGAACTGGGTGTACACACGGTGACTCGCACAAAACCGATGAAATATATTGTACTACGCAGTAATACATCTGCGACTAATTGATTCGGAGAAGGCAATCGGACGAAAACGACATTTCAGGCCCACTTTTTCACTTTCTGGTTAAAGCCAACGGCACACGATACTATTTTTCCTACTGGATTGCTTACGGCAGCCAATCAGGATTTAGCTTTAAGTCACCTAAATCTCAAACTCTGCATCCTTGTCGGTAAGCAATCCAGTAGGAAAAATAGTATTGTATACCCATTAGCTTAACCAGAAGTTAGTCGATTCTCTGTCTTTTTTAAAATAATATAATATAGAAAAAATGGACTAGCCTCTGGTTAAGAGTTAACCAGAAAATGGAAAAACCGTGCCTCGGTATCAATACGTACAGGGTGTCCCGGGAGGAAAGGCCCAGCGCCGTGCGGTGCTATGATGCAAAGAGGCGACCGCATCAGGCGGCACTTTCAGGGGGGCGGCAAAATCACTGGACTACATTTAACAAAAAATTGAAATGCAGCGATTTTATTCCTATGTATATTACTCATCTGCGCTTATTGTCGGTACCATTTGCAAAGGCGAGCGTTCGGCGCCGTTAGATTTTTTATCTGAGGGCGCAAAGTGTTTGTGATATACCGCGCGCGGCACCGCGGCCGCTTTTTAAGAGCTTGGCGGTAGGCGGCATGTATCACAAAAGACAAAAGACAATTGCACGTGTTAGATTTTTACTTATTCTTTGAGATGGCGATATTTGATTTTCATGTTAGTTGGTCTCCAACAGCAGACTCTTCAACAAGTGTCAGTACTTATTCAGGAATTTGCAAAATGTAGAGTTCGAAGAGTGAAATTATAGTCTATGTATGTTTATGTTCAAGTTTATACGAGTTTATATTTATTTATAGAAAATTAATGTTACCTTTGAAAATATATTATATAAATATATTATTTTCACATTTTTCCGTAGTTTTTTTTAATCACAAATATGGGGGCGGCATTTCGAAGACTTGCATCATACTGACAAAATACACCGCACGGCACTGGAAAGGCCAATATTTTGGGAGGTGATAGTCGGCCATTTTAAGCAAAAATGTTCATACTTGAATGTCTCGTGTATTTACTTTTTTTTCTGTACACTTCACCCCTTCATCCAACCTCATAAACGTCCGCGGAAATTTACTCTTACACGTCTGTTGTGCCGATTAACATTGTAGAAATATTCAAAATGCCTCGCATATTCACAAATGTCGGACGAGCAGCACGCCATGTTCACACAAGAGTTGAAAAATGCATTGTTGTTAACGGTGGCATTTTTTTTTAAATTTATTACGATCTATAAAAATGCGTCACTTGAACAATAAATACTAGAAATAGTACGTAGTATTTCTTTCTTGTCAGTAATTTCGCAACTGTACATTCAACTGGCTCTATCTCGGAAACAGTGGGGAATGGGACATACAGTCATATGAACATTTTCGCTTAAAATGGCCGATACTACCACCTCCCAGAATATTGACCTTTCCTCCTGGGACACCCTGTATAACATAAACAAATATCTGTGATCTTTCCTCTCTCGCTGTCTCTCTCTCTCTCTCTCCCCCCTCTCTTTCTTACTTTTGCTACAGATACATGTCTTTGTACGCGAATCTTGAAAAGAAACGCGTAACAATAGCGCGATTCGATCAGTTTCCTGAGTCACTGTATGTGTACGCATGGATATCCTTCGCGCGATAATGTACAAAGGCGCACTAGTTTGGATTAATCCAGATTAGAGCACGCGTGTTGCCGGCATGCAGAAGCGCCTGTACCACCGATGCAGGTAGTATCCGAGTGTACGGAGGTGATAAGCCGCATGTCGCCCGACCAGATCATTGATGTCATCGTGCGGCCAGATCTGTGTGTGTATTTGTCACTCGCGCCGGAGAATGCAGGAAATGGCCATCGATTATCCTTAATTACTCAGGCGGAAGGGTAAGGTGCTCAACCGTATACTCATCCGATTGCCTTCATATAGATTGCGCATCTCATAAACGCGATCGCTTTGAAATTCAATACAAAAATCATATTGATTCGCCGCACGATCCGTTAATGAGAGAATATATTTTAACGGTGCATACTTTTGCATCCGTCAGTTCAAACGGAGGAGAAAGAAATTCCTTTCGCTCTCTCTTATAATCCTGTCGTAATTAAATTTGCAGAAATATATTGCAATTGCCCGTATAAATTGTTAAATGTAATACTCCCTTTAAAATCCTTCTCTCTACCGATGCTGAGTTTATTTTTATATTTTCGATAAACGACGATTCTCTAATATATGAAAATTTAGTCACCGTACATACGCATGGATGTTTCAGTCGTTGTTTATCACTTTTTTAATATCTTCTGTAATTACGATACATGCGAGATGAGCAATCAAATTGTCGATTGTATGCGCGTGTGTTCGAATCTCTCTTATGCATGATAAAAAAAATACAATAACAAAATACCTCAGCACTTGGTGTTTCAAAGAGTCGATTTAGAATCGCAATGATGTTGCAGTCGCCTTCACTCACTCGGGATTTACACGGCGCGAAAGGAAACAGCGCCGCTACACGCGTTACCTGTATTCCTTGCAGGATCGCATCAGGCGCGGAATATAAATTCGCGCACTGCAACACGGGGCTACCGTCTCCGATTGTTTCTTAACGTAATTGTTTGTCCCGGCTTTCACGTAGATCCAATTAAGCCCATTACCCCGTCGACATTTCGCGCGTCTACTTTTCTCAGTAACTATATAACTCTTTCTTCAGCTCCTCATTAGTCAAATAATACGATTGAAGTGAATAATTATCGGTGACGAAGTCATTGCGAGATTATTGCCGCGGTTTGAAATTTGATGCGCCGATCGTCACGTATTGGGAAAATGCGGTTAATGCAAATCGATTATATACGGATTTAATTTAAACGATTTGCCGGTAATTAATAAATCCTGCCCTCATGCATATGCGTCGCGCGATTCTAAATAATTCCGCGAATATCCTAAACGTATCCATATGCGAAAACCTGGGACGCTCGCCTCGAGCGATTTTAATTACACGTCGTTAATTTAATTAGCGTTTGACGTTGGGAAACGTGCCATTTTTCTTGAATAGTTTAATTCACTATGATGACGTTACGAACGTTGAGCTTTTATTTATGTATAATCCTTTTAAATAATAAAACAAGTTGCCTTTAGTAGTCGGATACAATAATAAAAGTAATCGCTTATAATTATATCGCGATCAAAGTTTAAGGAGCTGTTGGACTTTACCGACTGACGTTTCCAAGAATTATTTTAATAATTAAAATTGAATAATATTTGAGTCAATGTACTTTGAAGTTTGAAATCGGTTAGTAACGACATTATTTTAAAGAAATTTTAAGATTACTAGGCAACGAACAAATTAAAGAGAGATAAATGTATTTGATGTTGGTACAACGATAATACGATGCAAAGCTCCAATTTTATTCTACATTATTTTTAACGCTATTTTAACGTGAATATATTCGTTAAAGTGTTTTCTGAAATAATACTTAAAATCTGTCACGTCTTGCGTACAAGACTTGCCTTAAAAGTCCATTTTCAATCTCGCATTTCCGATTTTTAATTGTAGACTAAACATTTTGTATATGTAATGGTCGGATGTGCGCTTACTTTTATCTTTTGACTCTATCTCACGGGTGACTTACTTGTCCATGAATTTTTCTTGTCTTCTTATTTGGCTCGTGAATTAATTTTCTTCTCTCTCTCTCTCTCTTTCTCTTTATTAAATGACTAATTAATAATTTTAATTTCTTATATTTTGTTGATTTGCGTAATTGCGATATTGTTAGTTGAAAAGGACCTGGAGTAAGGTCGAAACGTTGTAACGAATTCAATAAAATTTGCCAATTGGGTTGCTAACAAGCTCACTGTTTTAACTGAACCGCTTGTTCCAACGTTTTCGGGCAAAAGTTCGAAATCATTGACAATGCAAAACGGGAGGAAAATGAATTTTCGCTCGATCGGGGACCGCCGCAACGGCCGGGCGCCCATCTCGGCACCGAAGTCGAAACGAGAGACGCGTAATTAGAAGGCCGTTTATTGCGCCCACGCAATCGAAATGAAAGCCGATCGCGCGCGCGATTCAGTCGCCGTTGCAACGGCGTTGTAACGAGCGCGACGGCCATTCCTCTTGTGCGAACCCCCGTCCTGAAAATTCCATTTCGAGCACGCGGATCGATCCCGGGTCCGCGTCGCGTAAACCCGCGCGCGCGCGCGCGCGCGCCCGTAAACGGCATCGTTACACGTCCCGTTCGACGAGCCGTTCACGAGCGACGAACGGTTTCACGTACGCACCTTTTGCGCGCGGGCCATTTCGTCCGCTCGCCCGTTCGTTTCGCGCGCGTGCGAATATGGTTGATAAATCAAAACCGCGCCCGACGTCTCGTCGTTCGCGGCGTCGAGAGGCGGTATCGATTCGCGGGCGCGAATTCGACGGATTTCGCCGGCTCGCGACGGAAACACACGTCCGCGTATTCGAGCACGCATGTTTCGTGCGATCGTACTATTCGCGCGGCCGTTCCTCGCCCGAGCTCCCCGTCTTTCCTCCGCGCGGCGCGAACGCTCGGGTATTTTTATTACGGCCTTGCCGCCGGAATTTTCGCTTTTCACGCGAGGACGGTCACGCTCGGCGGTTATTTTTCGGCCGGGCACTTTGGCCGAATGTCAACCTCCGGAATTTATGCCGATGTGTTTCTTTCGGCTTCGCTGGAGAGAACCCGGGCCTCTCGTCGCCGGTGTTACCTCCATTGTTTACGGAGAGGTCCGTCGACGCTCGTAGCCCGCTGAAATATTTAACGTTCGTTTCTCTAACGGATAATAGTATCGACCGATACGAAATTCGTCCACTTCGTGGATGGATCGTAAATAAAGGAAGGCCCGCTTCCATCGGGGAGAAAATTGATTGATTGATACGTATTTAGAATGAGTCGGGCGGGTGATTGTTTACCGTCTAAATTCTCTTTTGTTTGGTCGCGCGGAAGCGGGAAATAGATGGATTACTTTATCCGCAAAATTGTATAACGCGTTTAAATTTAAAATAATTTCACCATTTGTCGCAATATCTACATGAAACATGAGAAAAAGAGGGCCCCTTTTTCACGGAATTCCGCAATGAAATTGTTCTGAAATAATTAAATCATTTATCGTATGAATATCCCGTTTTATTTGCCTTTTTACGCCGAGTATAAAATAGCAGACAAAGGACATTCTTCCTCCGTTGGGAGTTGTATATTAAAAAATTGTTCTGAAATAATTTATCTCCTCGGCGGGATGCGCAATACGAACTGCTGGGAGCAGTTAAATGCTGAAGATTCTCAGTGTCAGATGCTCGTATATTACTGCGATACACATCAGCGCATTGTTGCCTCGCGTTGTGTATATACCTCGTAATTAACCTCTCGCAATGATAACTACATTGATAAGGGGACCGTCTTGCTGCAAGAGCAATTAGAAAACGTTCGTCCGTCCAAGTGGACGGACAGCTTTAAATCGTTCTAATTTCTTAATTAACATCTTGACTCGTACAATTAAACGCGCATCCGACGTTTCTATGCGCACAATTTACAATGAAACTAGAAATATTTCTGGTTAATCCGCCTTCAATTGCCTTGTCCCGTAAAAACTTTTCAATCCTATTGACTTTGCAATAAATAATACATCTGTAAGAAAAGCATAATTCACACGTAGACGTATCATTTGTAATGGAAAAGCCTTAGAAGAGAAATCTGTACAATTGCGAGAGAGGAAAAAGTGAAAAATAACCGCAATGAGATTTCTATCACTCACTGCACGCCGCGTCGTCAGTCTTCGAAATGGGAAGCAAGGAAAGGAAATAACGACGAGAAATATAAAAATGATTAATGGCCCGCATATGGTGTGAAATCTATTTTATAGAACAATTTTATCAGTTTGTTCAACAATGGAATTTAATAATGTGCACAATCTTCTCACATATTACATCTCCTTTAAGATCGTCTCCGTAAAATCTCGTTAACCCTTTGAAGCTTAGTGGTAACCCGCGTTACCACCTCAACTTCTCTACTTTTTGGCCATTTAATTTCTAGTTAGCGCATTCAGGTCGGGTTTTTTTGCATTTTTGGGGTATCTTAGATATAAAAGAACATTAAAAAAATTTAATATTTATTGTAAAAGTTTTATAACTAAACGAATATGAAAAAACAGCAATTGTTTCGTAAAAGTTCATTATTGGCCAAGTTTTTTGAGATTATTTCTTGAAAATTTTGTACTAAGGGGTTTTCGGGATCGCTTATTACGAATCTGATGTCAGATTTTCAAAATTTAAACTGGCCGACCCAAAATGGCGGATGCAAAGTATGTGAATTTTTAAGTTTTCAAGTTTTTTTTAGCATTTTTGTTTGATTACGGTATTTAGGGACTCGTCACTTCCGCGTCGTTAGCTCTGGGTAATGCCAAGTATGAGTAAATTCTAA
>NW_011967225.1:243637-264225 GCF_000949405.1 Vollenhovia emeryi | reverse complement strand
TCCGACTAGATTCATTTCTGCTCGGGTATACGTTGAGCTTTCAAGTATGTAATAGTTCTTCTTTCAAGAATAAATGGCTTTGGAATTATGTCGTTGCGCTTGTTATAACCGTATAATGATTTTAGAAACAAGAATACCATATTAAGGATAAAATATATTCCATACAAACTTATTTATTATTAATGTAAATAAACATTTCTGGCTAAAGAGAGCATTCCATGCTCAAATTAATGCAAATGGCGTTTAAGAATAAAAATATACGTGATTTAAGGATTCAGTTTTTTGTGTGAAGAAATGATCAAATTTAAATTTTGCATCCGCCATTTCGCGCTATTTTTTATTGTTCTATAATAGTTTTCAACTGGAATTTAGATTCCATGGGTCCTAATTATATCTAAATAATGTTTCTTAGCATAGTTGAATTACAGTTGAATGATGTTATTCTTTTAAGTTTTGAATCCGCCATTTTAAATTATGAAAATCTGATAACGAATTCGTAATCAGGGACCCCAAAAACCCTTGTATACAAAGTTTCACAAAAAATGGTTTAATAGAAAAACGTATGCTTCAAAGGGTTAAATATGTGGCCATAAATAGCTGCTTAAATCATGATGAGAGAGAGAGAGAGAGAGAGAGAGGTGTTTTAAATTATCTTTAAAAATGCAATTGTTAACTCGGACAACAATAACGTAACCTACATCATTGTTTTTTTAGATGGTTTTATCATGTCATTATTTTCCCAATCGGTTTATAAAAGCACGGATGGCCGGCACTTCTAAAGAAATATGTGATTTTATTCTTAAAAAAATAACCGTTTTTTGCCCGCGGTGACACAACGTTTTTGCCACTGTGGCACGCGTTAAAAAATCAAAAAGAAAAATCACGCCAAAAATATCGGGACTTGATAAACACGACGTTGGAATCATTTAATTTGTCGTATTGTTACGAAGTATAAATGTCGAAATGAAGCTAGCGAGAACCGTCAGCTGTATTTGCGAACGCTTGAAAACAAGAAAATCCTCAACTCGGATGACAGTTAAAGACGGGCTTCTTGCTCCGCGAATTCCGTTCTTGCGATGAGTTTTCTTCTCGCGGCGATATAAAAAAGGAAACTAGACGTGAACGTGCCATCCGCGCGTCTCTCGACGCGCAGGAAAAGATCCGCGGCGTCTTGCTAGCAGCAAATCCTTAACTCCGCGAACGACGAGAGATAATCTCGTTAACCAGCGGGCGCGCAATATTGTAAGAGTGCCTTTTTATCCACTCGAGTTCTTCTCGCCGACTGCGGAGGCTAATTTTCAACCCCGCTGCATAACGTCCTCGTCAAACGTAATTAGGGACGTGCATGTTAATATCTCTACGATGCACAGTGGCGTCTGACGGCACTGCACCTTCGCCAAGAATGCTTTATTATTTCAATTAATTCTATTTTTAATTTAATTTGTTACCACATTTAAACGTTTAAGACGCGCGCATATTTCCCATCGCTACATAATACAATAGCTCGTCAATTTATAATTGATACGTGTGTCTGCGTGTAAAACTAAGTGTTAAATTTTTCTCTCGTGCGATTTACTTTCATGTGTTCATACACACGCTTTTCTCATTAGTTGTTTTATTCATTAAGTCAATTGGTATAGCAATAGTACTTTTGAATAATACCGTTGAAGATAAAACGACAGCGATGACGATATCATCGGCTGCATCCATCAACGTCGTGGTATTGACGCCACTCTACTCCCTACTTGTCACAACAGACAGATGAGTTTAGTCGAAACGAGGCTAATTTCTTGAAGCCTTCGTCTCTCGACGAAGAGTTGAACGCCAAGGGAAAACTTGGCACTGCACCAGACACCAATGCTCCCTGTCTCGTTATTTTTGTTTCACGATTTACGCGTCTCCTTTACAGGACGACTATCGTGGCTTCAGGAGGCAGCTGGAGGACAAACGGCCGGTCGTGGAGAACAATTTGCTGAGCGGCCGCCAGTACATCGCCAATGAGCCTCCGCTGTCGGACACATCGGACTCCGAAGGTACGTTATGAATTACACATTAATTTCATGCTTTTGTTCTTCTCACTTTGAAACTAACAATTTTATATTTAGACCAATAAATGTAATAGAATTAGAATTAGCTTCATTGTTACCCTTAGGGTTGCAATCTTCTTACAATCTGACTTAAGTCTAAACTTATTCTAACTTATCCTACATATCCTACAATTTAACAATACAACACGTGCATTTTATAAAAATATTGCACGAGCGAAGGGTGTCAAAAATATTACGATACGTAATTAACATTAATTACTTCCAGTACAATACGTGGTAAAAGTACTGAAAAGAGTAAAAACAGACTTCATAAAGGTGGGATTGCCCTGATGTTGATTATTTTACTGTTTTTGCGGCATTCTTTCGTGGCATTAAAAAAAAATCATTTCCATATGAAACAATCAAAATTCGAGACTTTAATATCGTCCACTTCGTTCATATGAATGAACATCTCGCGAAGGAACAAAGGAAGTTGGCCAAGTACATTCCTCATTAGTTCCGTGAAGCCACTTCATAATACAAGACCGAGTTCGCCGATAGTGCAGGCCCGGTAATTAAGAGCCACTGGTGTACCTTTCATCCTCGACAATTCGTGATTTTTACTCTTATATTAATGTCAGTTATCGGAAAGAGGCAATAATCCCGAGCGTTCCGGCATATCTCATCGACTTATCAGTTTGGAAGAGAGCACAGAGTTTTCTCACTTTGTTTATACCGCTGTTCGATTTAATTAACGAATCGATACGGCCATTGTTTTGCTATCAACGACCGTGCATTTCTCGGTAACGTTAACCTCGAGTCTGCAAGAAGCTACTTGTCAATGTTCAGAATTAATTCTCGGTTTTTAGTACAACGTGTAATATTAGGAAATATTTCACGTGGACGATGCGAAGAAATCGATTCCAATGAAACGAGTGGAAGAAAATTCTTCACATCTTTCTCTCTGAGCTATCGATACATTTCGCCGAGATTAATAAAGTCTTGGGTGATTTGCAGTGAACACGGATGATCAGTTGATCGCGAATATGAACCAAAAAAATCTCATTTAATCTTCCTCCTTTCCTGCGTATAAACTTGCCAACTGCGTTTTAATAATTCACACATTTTGCCTCCCGTGAATTTCCGCGCCAGATGAGAATTTCATGCCGCGGCAAGAATCTAAGAACAACTGCCGATTGTGCTTGCACCGGGATTCCCAGACTGAAAAGGCCGCGAGAAATATTTTGCGCTTTCTTTCTTTTTCTTCCCTCGGTTTTGCAACCTAACCCGCGAGACCAGAAACGAGCTTCATTCTTTACTGTCGCTCCCTTTTCAAGCACGGCAAGGGCAAGGAACGCGTAACTGCGACGCCCTGAATATTTCATTTGCGTAATCCCACCTCGCCGAAAGCGCGGATATTAAGAAAACCCGGTAGATATCTGATACGAGAATTATGTTTATTTACTTCGTGAATTTGCACCGAGAAGCAATTCTTCGCATATCAATCATAAGCTCGCGAAAGAAGAAGACAGTGGAGGTGATGCGAGAGGAAAAGCGCGGTAGACCGATATATAACATCTAAAAAGAAAGTGGCACTATATATCGCACATCGAACAACTCAAACTTAACTCTCCGTTTTCATATTTGTCACAAATATTCTTTTCTCCCTGGACTAGAAGCTTTCAAGCTTACTTTGTCCATTTCCTTGCGACTCTGGCAAGCAACTGACGAAATCAAAATAACATGCTTACGCAGTGAGCGAGTGCACAGAATTCAGAATGTGTGGAAGTAAATAAAGAAATTCGTGGAAATACAAAACTATACATACACAAAAATGTGCGTTATTTAAAATTTATATCTTGGTATTGAAATATGTAACTAAAAAGTACCTGTAATTTAATGAACTCCGTAGTGAGACCGAGAGATTTATTATTATGATCGTTAATCATTTTTTTGCTAATAAAGATACATATTAATAAGTTACGCGAGAAAAAGCTGTATTTCGTTGCAAACGCGCATATTTGAATTTTAGCTTTAATTTTTTATTTACAATTTTCATTTTGTTACTTGTCAAAAGATAATCCTTTGTAACGTACGCAGTTTCGCAGGTGTTCTTCATAACTATTGCGAGAAATTCTCTCTTTGTACGATATCATATTGTAGTATCGTTTCAAGTATTCGATTCCGAGATAAAACTTCTAGTGGGCGGCGTTAATGCAACTCTATCGAGAACCGATATGAAGGGTTTCAAAATCAGCTACAAGTGTATACTTTCCAGTTTTCATTTTATATCAGCAACTCCGAAAGTTGTAAAATTTAGACGAGATGTTTTATTCATGTTGCATCGTCTCTGATTGAGCAAGAACAGGAAAAATGAAGGAAAACACTAAATAATACATCGAGGTGAATTCGATTTCCTTGATTTATTCGCAATTTAATGCGCGCAGATTTCATTTCCAATAATGTTATTTACATTTTCGGATATCGCGAATTAAATCCTACACATGTAATCTACATTACATGAAGTAATATAGAACTCATTGAGAAAGATCTTATTTTCCTTGCCCATCTTTGTACTTTTCATCGGTCGACAAATCAATTATTTTTACTTACGCAGCTGGGGCAACAAAAAAGAAGCGTTAGTTTCATCTACTTTTAAGCTAAAGCCATTTTAAACTGTTTTATTATATTTGGAAAATATTTATATGTATACAAGGAACTAACGAGAGAACAGAGCCATTTATATATTTCTTTTATAATAACTTAAAACATTGTCGAAGAAATAAATTAGCCTTTTTTATCGTTTTTAAATAGAGAGAAGTGCAATCGTCGGTCCGGCTTGGTAGTTCGACCGAAAATCACATTTTCGTGTGATTTTTCTATTTCTTTTAAAAATTATTATTAGGCTATCGAGACACCGAGCTCGATCGAGGGTGGGCGCCTCTCTCTATTTAATCGAGAATCGTATCGGTGCGGTTTCACTTATTATTGTTCAACAATTCTCATATTTATTAATATTTGCAATGCGTTTATTCAATTTTGACGTACAACGTGACTGTTTGTGCCGTGTCGAATAAAAAAAAAAGTTTGCTTCAGCTAGATAAACGTAACTCCGTCGCAAGTCACGTGGGGTTTTCAATCGAATTAGAAGTATCGTAGTACATCGGTACCTATGGATAGGGAGCTTTAGGAGAGATATTCCCGAGGGGGGACCGGAAACTTGTAGGTGAAATTTACTGGAGTCCCGGAGGAAAGCACGACCTGATCTTATGTCATCGTTTCTCTCTCTTCCCCCCCCCCCTCTCTCTCTCTCTTTCTCTCTCCTCCAACTTGTGCTATTACTTTATAAATCCAATAGCCAATAAGAAATGTTTATTGCGCAATAGCGCATTTTGAACGCGGTTGCTATTAACAAACTGGACTTCAAAATAAGAATAAAGTTTCCATTGCAATTTCCTTTGCGTTTCGATTATTGATGACCGAATGTTTATGGAAACAGTAAAAACATTCATATAATGTTTCTATTGCAGTCTTGTGTATTTTTCGACAACGAGAAATAACAGAAAGAGGAGATTATTAGTATTTGCGTATGCAATTAATGACGTGCGAATCGTTCGTTAATCTTCATTAGAATACTATTCGACATGAATTGAATGAACACACATGTACCCATCTGTTAACGAATGATAGTTATTATCGTTTATCGGAATAACGCGCGATTGACGCAAAATATCGAAATAGCCGAACTAAACAAACAGTAATAACTGGTGGATAATTTAAGCAAGTTTTGACGGTAAGTTCATTAGTCTCCGTCAAAACGTAATCTAATTACTTTCAAAACGCGTATGTCAATGCTATCAACGTGTCTATATTCAACAGGCTATATTCAATGTGATGTAATATCAATATTGTGAGATTAATATATTATCAATGATCTACATTATTTACAATAATACACGATTTCTAAATGTGTGTACACATAAATTTCTAATTTCCAGAATATTCTACGAAGAATTGAATAAATTAAGGGCTAAAGATCAAAAAGATGTGTAAACATCTGCAGCAATATTTTCTAAATTTGTTAACGAATAGATTCAATCATGTCGTACTTCATTCAATCGTCTATCATAAAACATATTTTGTCGGCGTGTTTTATTAAAATTATATATTTTATTACATCGCTTTCGATATTGTAAATTTGTATTATACATACATTTATAATATTAACAGGACCTACCGCTTCCTCGTCATCCGAACGAGGAATTGCTTTATACGTATGGTGTATCTTTTCATATATTTGCATATAAAATTCGTTTTTCATGAGGAAAGAACGGTTTTACTAAAATAGAGAAAAGTCCTCTACTATAAGATACGAGTCTAATATGAGACAGTAGGTTTCCACGTTCAAATTCAATCGCAAATCTTTTTTCGTAACGATTACACGATTTAACAATCAACTTTCACAAACAGATTTCACTCGAAAGGCAATCAATTCATGGTAGAACCAACAGATGATGCCTATTAATTCAGCAGAAACTCCGCTACCTCATATTAGGATCCTATCTCATAATAAGGGATTTTCCTCTATATAAAAATAAGGCTAGGAGCAGATCTAAAAATAATTATGTTCGACTATATACAAAGATACAACGTTACTTTGTGTACAATATATGATACCGGGGCTTTCGGCTGCAGTCATTGTGATTCACCGTGCCGCGTGTAATATCCGACGTAAGATACCCGGAATAACCATAACGATAGCTTGCCTCTGCGTAGAACGGATTCGGTCCCAATAACGTGGAACGGCTCCTGCGAGCGAGCAACTCCGGCGGCGGCCGCGCGCGATTTCGCTCATTCCGTAGGTAGTCACGTTTCGCGAAACGTGCGCGGCATCGAGTGTAACCAGGCCGGCCGACGTCGATAAATTTCTGGCAGAATAACATCGCGCCCACCGTAAGGCCGGATTATACAATATCGACGTTGAATTCGTCGGGATGGATTATCCGCGAACGGGGGGTTCGCGGCCCCCGGTCCGGAGCGTTGCCGGAATTTCGGGCTCCCGCGCGAAGCTTATATCGACCAACTCTGTCTTTTATTCGCGTTACCTTCGGGGGTCGAACTTACTATTTTATATCTCGGAATGTCTCACAATAAGATATTTATTTTCTCTAAGGGTCGTTATTTTATTTATTAATTAGATCATTGCGGAATAAACAACTGCAATTAAATAGGACCATTACGATATAAATCAAACAAGCGCCTTTAGGTCCGAGCAAGGTGTTGGTGGCCGAGTAATTTTTATCTAAAATGTGAATTCATATACCGCCGACAATTTTATTTTAGAATGATTGATTAGACAGAATTAGTTGACCGGGAAACTGTATTTGTCTTTTTTTAATGTCGACTGCCGCAGCTAGAAATATGTAATTCTCTAATAACGTCATGCTTTCTTAAATAGAACAGAAATCTTCAACTGTATTGCTCAGTAAATCACCTTGAAGAATCCTATAGATTGGATTCTGAGCACAAAAGCGTCCGAATACTAAAAATAAAACGTGGACATCGAGAGGATCTTTCAAGATATCTTTAGATATCATGGACTTTTAAAGAAAAAGAATGTTATAACTGTTTTGAGTGACGTGTATATTTTCACCAAGTTATTCATTAAGGTATTAATTCGGAAAATAGTTTTTAGAATTAAATATTTAATTATATAAATGAGTCATATATGAGTCAATTGATATTGTGAGCTACGCAGGATCGAAAGTTTCCAGCCGAAGGTCATAAAAATGTCGAGAAAAATGAAACGTTCATCTTGTTTCTCAATATAATTATTCTTTATTTCAACACATTTGTAGAACGATGAAGTTTTCTACGTTATTAAAAAATATTCTGGTGTTTTTAAAATGATTTAATACTGCAAGGAAATAAAAATAATTTTTCAAAATCAAAGTCCACTTTGCGTGAAAAAAATTTACCAGCGCCAAAAAAAACCACCTCAGTGTTAAATTATTGTGAAGGCAAAACTGTATAATATTTTTCAGTAGTACAGAAGAATTAATTCATCATTTTAAAAAATCTATTGAGACAAAAGGAGATTATATTAAAAAATAAAAACGTTTTATTTTAAAAGTATGCAGTTAAAATTGTTCCATTTTATCATCTCTTTTATATCCTTAAGCCGAAAACTTTCAAACGTTATTACGCATTTACCATACAGTTTGCTAATGCGCGAAATAGGATAAGAATTCTGTACGAATTTTATTTTTATTCATACGGCTCGATAGCGACGGGATTTTACGCTCCGCTCTCTGAGAAGCTCGCCGTTACTTTCGCAGTCGCTCATTTCGCACTTTCAGGAAAATCTGGACGTGGCGATGGAGGAAAAAATTAGCGAGACATTCCGGGGATGTGGATGGAGACGAGGGAAGTCAGCGAGTGAGAGCTTGATAAACTAGTGGCGTACGTGCCCGGAAAGTAGAGCGTCACACAAACTGTTGAATAGAATGGTTTAGGGACGGAGAGCACGGTCGCCTAATTCAATTCGTCCAACAGACTACTTTCGGAGACGTTCTTTTTCGTTCGGTTGGTCCTGTTGTTTCCCCGCGGTTGTTCCAGCCTTTCGCCACCGCCACCCCTTTTGCATCGAAGAGAAACTGCATTGTCGATCCAGGGCCGGTCCTAGCGGTCCTGAATCCCCGCACGCGGGCGGGGGTTTAGGGGGCTAAAGGCCGAGTCGGACTAGGACAATTGCCGACTCGGGTTGTATTGGGATTGGCGATTGACGATTCTCCTCTAGCCAATGAGACTCGATTGAATCGCTGGCTGCTCTGCTCTCATTGGCTAGAAGACAATTGCCAATCCCAGTCCAATCCGCGCCGACAATTGCTAGTCCGGTTCGGTCTTAAAGGCCACTCTCGTGGCTCTTGCAAGCCAACGCGACGCGCGATTATTCAATGAGCGTACAGGTTTCATGGGAAAGCGTACAGTTTCTAAAGCGTAAATCTAACGGAATAACGGGACGGCGAAAAGTGAATTTGCACACGGGGACGGCCAAGCACCCAGGATCGGCACTGCGCCGATCCGACGGTCCCATTCCACCTGTCGACCTCGACGAGGGATATCGGTACGCGATGGCGTAGAATGAAAACGTTAGATCGCGCGCGCATTTCTTATCGGGAGTAGCTCAAATCGTCCGGAGAGGTGCAAAATAAAAAGCCTCTCTATCCCTCCGATTTCTTTGGTACCGCGAGTTTCACCGCTTTTCGATGACAGCTCGACGGCGAGCACCGGGTTATCTACCGGGAAAAACGACCGCAGGCGTCTCTCCGATAAATTTCATCGTGAGAAACTCTGAGAAAATCGCATTGATAAAAAAAATGGCGAGACTTAAAAGGCAACGTAAATTCCTCTACCGTTGGTTAGGGTTCGATTTTTCTCTCGGGTTGAAATCTATTTTAAAAATATCGACGCCACGAAAAGCGATAAAGTTACAAGTCGAATTCAGTTATTCCGATGCTCCCGTCGACGGGTGGAAACGTTTTTGACGAAGGGAGAGCTCGGGGATTGTGCGAAGTAGCTCTTGCACATGCAACTTTTATTTGTTGTCGAAATAATGGCTAACAATTATTACGCGCGTGTCCGCGTAAGCGACGCGACATGTGCGCACAGTTTATCGGAACAAACTACTCTCATTTTCCGCGCGCGGCAGACATGTGCCGCGCTTTTCCGCGGCTTGTCATCCATTAGCCGTTTCCTAGATTGATCGATCAATGCCACGTGACGCGAAAGATAATCGCGGCCGCGCCTGACGTCCCGCGATCCGAGAGCAAATCGTTCTTCCCCATCTTTTAATATCATCGGCGCCTCTATCGCGCGGGATTTACTACCGCGCGTATCTCGCTGGAAACCCGTAAAAATGCCGAAGTGGCACGTGGATTACTGGCGGCCAACGGGATTCGCAAGGAACCCTTTTATACGCTTTTTTTTCTCCCCCGGAACTCCACATGTAACGAAGAGTAGAAACGCCGCGAACCCGGGCTCCAGTTATCCCGAACCTATCGGAAATTAATTGTCCTATGAATCACGCATCGTATCATGCGGCGGACAGTTTTTATGTGCATGTTTAGCATTGATAACGGCGACGCCCGTGTACCTATACGCCCTCTCTCGCTGGCTCCCTATCTAGCACGTGTTATGTTGATTTACGTTCGCGATATTTCCCAGCTGGTCTTCGCCGCGATCCATCCTGTGCATCAGCGTTTAATCGTCCCGCCGCGATGAATTTATCGGTCGACAGCGCTGAGAAATCAGGAAGGCGGACACGCGTAGTTTTCGATGACTCGGTTCGATCTCTTCATCTTTTTTGACCGATCGAGCCGCGTCTTTAGGGCGTAAAGTCAGTATTAAAGTCGCGTCGGAACAATATTTTGCGTTCGTTACTTGACGTTACGTTGATGTAATACCACGTAAAGAACGTGGCCAGGGAATTTGTGCCCACGTAAAAGGAATCGCGCGAGGTTATTTTCAGTATTTTACAACTTAATTCGATATAATCAATTAATAAGAATATTCTTCAATGAGACGCCCGCCTAGAGCCTAGGCAAGTCCAGATTCAAACCCTGGCCGAGTTGATATTTTTCGCAATAAATTTTCTGGACTATTTAAGAATCCAGACATGGTCAAGAAAAACACTGACGTTGTTAATTTGATATCTCGTCTATTTGTGATCGTGAAACAAAATGTACGCATAAAATAACGAAAGGCGACATAAAAACCAGAACTTGGCAGGTTTGTTCTAACAGAGATCGTTAAACGGTTTATTTTCTATTTGTCTTTTCCGCAGCAGGCAGAGAATTGGACGGCGATTCCAGAGGATACAGGAGCGCCGAGGAGCAGGCGCGCGAATTGACGCGGAGCATTCGCCGCGAAGTGAATAAACTTTCCGAGCAGTGGAACGCTTTAATCGAACGTAGCGATGCGTGGAAGCGGAAACTCGACGACACCGCTAACGTGAGTACCTTACTCCATTCTTACTTACACAGAAAGCCGCTTACCCCCGAAGTGTATTCCCTGATATGAATACCAATCTGTCGCTTTTTTTTTTTTTTGCGAAAATAAATCCGGGATTGGCCCCTGAACCGACTGTATACAGATCGAAAAGCTACTTTGGAGAAGCGACACTCGGAATTTCTAACGCGCGACGGATTATCGCGGATAGGCAGCGCTGCGTAAATTGCAAAATTACGTGCGTAGTTGCGCGCGTGTTCTAGAATTGCTACAGGAATTTGAAAAAAAAAACTGCATGATTAACGACCTGAGAGTAGCTAAAACGGAAAGAAACGGCGGTTGTCGATGAAGCGTTTTGAAATTGTTGCGTGTTTACGCAATTTTAGAACAAAGAGAAATTGTTGATCGGGCGAAGATTAATTGGCGTACGAGCAACTTCGCTACGTGATTTTCGTAGGGTAGACGGATATGGCGAGTAATTTTCAGATAGAGAGAGAGAGGGGGGGAGAGAGAGAGAGAGATGGAATTTATTTTTAATATATTAGGTACACACAGAGGCTATAGATGCGCGGGGACACGAAATTCGTGTTTTATGATACATCTCGATGGGCAGATAAGAGAGATGATGTTTGCGGACCGGCTACGAGTTTCGCAAGAATTAATTGATATTTTGTTGCTGGGCGTAATATGCAAACTTAAATTAAGCGCGAAACTTAAAGTTTCCTTGTGGCGGCGAGCGAATGCGAAAACTTTGATTTATATCCCCCCCCCCGCAGTGCCGCGATATTATGATAGATCGAGAGAGACAGATAAGTCCATATAATATTAAGTGCTATCGAAAGTTTCCTCAGAATTAGCTCTTGCGCAACACAAAAGAAACTTAAACGAGAATTCTTTTATCTTTAATGAACATTTTCTCGTAAGGAAGACTCCCGAGTAATTTACTTACCCCCGTGAAAAGAGCAATCGAAAATATAATATTCAACGACACCGATTTACCACCTTTTCCAAATGTCGATCTTTCAGTGATAATAAATAAAAAGAATGGACCGATTTTCTCGTTACCACTGTGTACATATCATTACAGTTTCAAATATGTAACACTTGAAAAGTATTATCCGTTGTCATATACAGAGGAAAGTCGCCAGGGTTGGGAAAATTACTTTATAAAAGTATCTAGTTACAGTTACAGTTTTTTTCGCTAAAGATGTAACTAGTTACAGTTACTTTCTTGCACTGAAAATAAAAATATTAAATCTGCATTCGAATTGTAAAGCGTTAATAAAGGCGTTTATGCGTGTAGATTTAAAATGTATATAAAGTAACTAATTAAATGTAACTATTAAATTAGTTACTAGTTGCCGAAAAAATGTAACTGAGTTAAGTTACACTTACAGATGGAGAGAAAGTAATGAAGTTAAGTTAGAGTTACCAAAAAAACAAAGTAACTGTAACTTCGTTACAAGTAACGAGTTACTTCCCAGCTCTGAAAGTCGCCTAATATGAGATAGCAGGGTTTTTGCTAAATTAATAGGCATCGTCTATTGGTTTTATCGTGAATTTTTATTGTCCTTAGAGTGAAATCTGTTTAATAGAAAATTCATTGTTGGATCGTGTAATCGTTGTGAATAAAGATTTGTGATTCAACTCTTGATACTTTACGACGTGGTCAGTGTTGGTGTGCACGTAGCTGATAGATACTGGAAGATAGTATGAATTTGATCACCAATACGATTTGTCACAACTCTGATGGCACCCTAATAGCAAAACGTCTCCGTAATCACGATACAACCAACGTTGCGGTTTTACTTTAAATTGTTGTGGTATTATTGGGTTTTTATTTAATCTTAAATCGAAATTATCATTGAAAAGGGTAGTCTTTAGTAACCGAAACGTCTGACGCTAATTAAATTCGTCGATATTTAATATTCAAAAGGTGTATTCTTGTTCCTTTCCATCCAAGTGCGAACACATTCAAATGTCGTAAAAAAAAATTCGTCAAAGGCTCTTATCGCCCTTGCCATAGTTAATATTATTTCTTATTAAATTTTGACATTGAAAACCTGCCATCTCATATTAGAAGCCTATCTCACAACAGAGGACTTTCCTCTATCTTGTTTACAATTGTTTGTCACAAATAGCTTCAGATTCTTATAATTAAATTTTATATAAATGGAAGACACATTCTCTCTCCTCTTTCTACTTTCTTCTCTGTTCTGTCGATATCGATATGACATAGCCGAACACGTATATGATGACCGTGAGACGGGGTATTTGGCCTTAACAAGAGTTTTACAAGAGTTCAGCGATGACAGCGTTACGAGGGTCAATTTTTCCCCTGTATTGCTTTATGATTGCCATTGCAATTTTCTCTATGAGAGGTTCCATTTGTCGGAACGACTTTGCGCCCTGGAGGAAGCAACCGGACCGTTTATTGGCGAGCACCGAGAAAAGACGTTCGGAAACGAGCTGCCTCGTAGTAAAGGCGATCCTCAGATGCGTTCCCGGCCAATCAACGCTCGTGTCGCGTCTAATGCCACCGAAATCTCGAGCCCGCGTCTTTTTCGATATCGGAAATAGCTCCCATTTCCGGGACGTCCATTTAATCGGGGGCTCAACTTTGTATCGCGCATGTGTCAATTTGTGTTTGATAAAGCACGTAATACAACTATCTCATGGATGCTGCATCCCCCAATATTGTCGGGAAACGTGGAGACCCGTTCGTCTAATAACATTTCGTCTTACAAAAGAACGTCGCTGTATAGACGTACGAGTTTTCTCCAAGAATCTCGACTTCATTTCAAATCGAATATCGGAACGCTGAAAACTTACCAGCTACGATTGGTGGGAAATAAGCTCTTTCGTCAACTAATATATTAAATAGAAAAATCTTGCCTGTTTATTCTCTGTTAAGCTTTGTCCCTTCGGCTTTTAATCGGACATGTAAGATATTCAACATTGAGGAAATTTTAATTTTCTCGCCACTAGCAGTACGCGTGTGTTCCTTCCGCGGAGGAGGAAAGTTTGATAATGAAAGAGTGTAAAGACGCTGTTTAATGTCGAAAACTCGGGAGTCGTGCGAAAAGGCACGATCAAATATTCAACGGGGAAAATCCGTCGACCGACTTCATCAAAGAATGCGCTCCTCGAGTTTAATGCAAACCCTGCGAAGAGTGCCGGCTCGTGTATACGTCCTCGAGCGAAAAGAGCTTCGCTCTGCAGCGAGTTCCTCTCTGGAAGGAACCGTTTATAAGCATCGCCGGGCAAGGAGGATCTCGGTCCTCCTCCTCCTCCTCGCCCGCTCCCTAATCCGGGGAGGTCGAGAATTTATTATCGGGCGACACCGCGCGCGACGGGTGTATTCGCGATGCATCGACAATCGTATTCGATTCATCGCACTCAGGTGCCCAGGTGCGGGCGCTCGATCGGCGGTGGATCGGTGAGGCGTAAATCGCGCTTTCACGACCCTCGCGCGAGCTTGTCGAGGTTTAATGCATCCTTTCGTGGGCGGAATCGCGCGCGGCCTCCCCGCTGCCGGGCCCTCTCTCCTCCGTCGCGCCTCGTTTTCTTCTCTTTCACGGCATCACACCCTCGGTCTCATAAGCGGTTTTACGATTTGCATCCCGCTCGCGTGAGAGGCCCGATACTCGAGCGCGGCTGAATATTCCACGACCGCGCGCGCGAGGATGCCGTGCGAAAATGAACTCTGCTGCAGCGTCATCTCCGAGGGAGGAGTTTATCGTATTTCCGGAATCCTTTTTTCATAAGAGCGCTCTAACTTCGTCTCGATCTTGATTTCGTTTGCGCGGGACTTACGCGCGCGATAAAAATTATTCTACAATTAAAAGTCCTGTTCCAGCATTGTTCAGAATTATTCGATTTAACTACGGTGGAATCTCTGGAGGTGAAACCTGCACGACTCTTTGAATTGGAAAGACGCAGCTATATTAATGGCACTTTTCTTCTAAATTTTTAGTACGAAGACTCTGTGCCCGTGTCCTTCTTACAGGGATTGTCCTAGAACGTTGATAAATATTTAATTCATTTAACGTTTCACTAACGCGGTTGTACGAAATATTCGCACGTAAGATGCGATTCCGTCGCAGTTTGCTCCCCGAACGGAGCGCGATGCGCACGCATACCAGTCGGATGGAATTCACGATACGTCCACGCAATATCGTCCGCTACGTCGATACGTAGCAGAGCTCTGATCGCATAACTGCAAAGCAAGTAACTTGCGTGCATCGATAACGCAGAATAATATTACGCCGGATCGTCGTTTATTCGGTTGTTCCCTCCGTACTTGCCGGTTATCGGCCATACTCGCGGGAAAAACCGTCAGATCGCAATAAAACTACGACAGGTAATTGATAATCTTGATTCGGATGGACGCGGGCGGGGGGGGAGGCGCTAATCAAAAACTTTTATCGGATACCGTCGTGAACGTCAAGTGTGATGTAATTAAATTGTAACGGACGACTAAACGACATGGTGAACTGGCGATACAAATTGTTAAGTAATAATTGACTTTATGCAACGTTAAAGACCATTAATGTCAATTTATGGGTCAATTACGTTGCCGAGAGATACCTTTCACTCTGAATACGCCCCAGAAATTCTATACAGCCCCTTGAATATGAATATTAATACAACTGATACGATATTAAACAATTAAAACGATTTCGCGCTGCATTTATATATTTATTCGTGTGGAAAGGGACTTTATTCAAAAGACACTCATTTGAGACTTGATCGTTAAATCGTAAAGTTCGGTGAGGTGCGGCGTAAAATGTTCTTCTCTCTGTTTAATATTTAGCCAGGAAAAATCTCTCCTAAATTCATCGACATAATTCATAAGCAGAACTTGAAGAAACACGCGAGTTTCAAGGGCCGCCGTGCGCGCGGGAAATGATCTAAACGCAAATGACGGTGGAAACTTTTACCGTTTCGCGCGAATGTCGATCGTATATTTAAGATTCAACGACTTCGACAAAGAAGATATTAACTTCTTTTTAATAAAGCCTGATAACGTCAATCCATCGTCATCGTCGAATCTATTTTAATATAATTCGAGTGCTCCGCCGACTATAAGCGGCTTACGTTGTTCAGAATAGTTAATTGTGCACGAATGGCTAATCCATTATTATAATTCCAATATTTGATATTAAATCATTTATTAACTTTCGAAATACCTGCTGGTATAATCCGCGCAATTATACCGCGGAACTTCTGCTTCTTTTTTAAAAGCTCCCGAACTTTAGTTAATTCCATTTAATAGCACGCGAAAACTATTTCATTTAATTTTATTCAAGTTAAACGCACCGAGTAAGCACCGATAAATTTATCACGGCCGGTATGACCATTTCTCTCTCTCTCTGTCTCTCTCGTAAAATCTCGGAATTTCACGGCCCTATATCTATTTGCATAATTTAATGGAACATTATATGACACATTCCGGCCAGCTATTGCTTTGATATGTATATGTTAATTTAATCGCTGCGGGTCTTCAGAAATTCATCTTGTTATAAATTGTGTATGAACACGGTTGTCGAGGGGCTCCCCGATTGCCCCCAGTAACCAGTAAGGCTTAATTGCAAGATGTATATTCATTAATACTTGTATTTGTACTCGTTAAGGCGAGTTTGAATAACTGCCAACTAGCTCCCCGTTCGGTCCGTCGCCGCGCGAGCCGCGTTAATAAAATTGTCACGTTTTTAGGTGAATGAGCCTCTTGAAGACTCGACAACGCGACGACTCGCTTTCGTTCCTTATGCTCTATTCGAGCATTGATAATTGGCGCACGTTTGGCGAACGGGCCGGTCAATTGACGAAAGCCTCGTACACAGGTAGAAAAATGCTTCGCCGTTGTATCCGTCGATTAAAAGTGCATTGTGTTAACGGTTATGTGGCCGATATGATGCACCCGGAAGATCAAAGTTTTCGCGAGTCAGGAGAGTTCGCGACGCAAATGCATAATTCATGAGCGAAACACAATTTAACTTTTAAATTCCACGTTCTCGTCGGTCCCTGCCCTCCTTCCTCTCTCCCTTCTGCCCTGCCCTTCGTCGCGCTTTAATTATCGGCTATCTGGTAATTACGGACGACACCTTCTTTTTGGTCGCCGATATCGCCCGGAATTCGTCGCGGTCTTATATTAATTTGACTTCCTATCGGCTCCCGGTCGCGCCGAAAATCGTCCCCGGCAATGCAAACGAGACGAGGCGAAATGTTTTCTCGCGCAGTTCTCTTTTCCTCTCACTGGAAAATCGATACGAAAACGATCGATGCTTACAATTAGCCGCGTACGAACGTTCGTTCTTGTGATTTTACCGAAGCTTTGAATTAAGTGTCATACGCTTCGTCTTAAAATGTTCACATCCTCTAAAATCGAACGCCGTTTAGGCTGACAAGTAAAATGGGCGTGATTCGAAAACTTGCACTTTCTACTAAATTCTACGTCAAAATGACTAGTCCTTTATGTCTAATGAGTTGTGGAACATATGTCCGGAAAGTAAGGACAAAAATACAAAAACACATGGGTAAAACACGAATCATAAATTTAATTTTTCAACCCTTCTATTTTTACCAATGATTTTGTTGTCGCGAATTTTAATTAAAACGGAGAATTAAATATTAATTCGCGGGAAAAGTCTCGACGTCCTTTTGGACGAACGTAGGGAATTCATTTTATATCGAGACAAGATGGCCGTGGCGTTTCCGCGCGCATGTATTTCTTATGAATCTCCATGTGCGCTGCGAGAGTTCTTTGAACGCGGGCGGATGAAAAACTTAACGTTATGAGTTCCGCTGCCGGCGCAACAAAACAAATATTGACATATATTAAAAAGTCCTTTCCTGGAGTTGATAGACGCCCATCATTTATTACGAGCGGAGAAGTTTTATCTCGAGAATGAAGCGGGGCAAAACATTCTTTTAAAAGTACACAACTGTTGGGGCAACTATTTTGTGTAAATAATTTGTGACGGCCATCTATCACGAACAAGTTCTAAACAGCATTTACCGGACGCCTGAAAAACGAAGTCTGACGAACCGGCCGTAGGAACTCGCGGTAATGGGCATTGTGTTAATTTTAACGCGTCATGATACTGGAAAATCCCCCCGCTGTGCATATTTTATCAATAGTCTAAACATTAATCGCGGCAGGTACATAAACCCGTGCGCACGATCCCGAACGAATTTAGATGCGAGCACTTGAATACGTTCCAGTTATATTAATGCTCACTAAAAATGTCGCAGGTAATATCTTTTAACCCCGCAGCGTTTCTCGCTGCAGCTGGTGGAACTTGCGTGTGGGGAGAAAAAGAGCTATAGAAATAAATCTCATCTTCTCGGACGTTGACGGGTCAGGTCGGGGTGGAGCGGGCCACCCTCGGCGGGGGGGGGGGGGGGGGGGGGAGGGGAAACGGATGGTTGCAATCGCGAGATATCCCGGTTTAAGCTCGAAATTAAGCCGAACCGAGCAATCCGAGTCGTCCTACCGAGGAATTCTCCTCCGTAGTTAGGTATGCAAAGCAGGAAGCAAGGCAAGAGGGAGTCTCTGGCCAGGCCCAATCAGAGAGTATAGCCAGCGGCGGTTGTGTGCATTCGCGCAAGCAGCAAGAACACACACGCGTACAATGCGGGGCGCACAGCGCAATGCCGCCGCGCATCCACAGGCACGTAACACACTTATCCTGGCCGGGTCGAAATGAATGAACGAATGCACACGTGTCTCCGGGGCCAGCTGTGGAAACTCAAACACCGTCTTTTAAATTATAACCGCGCCGTCGGATTATCTTTCGAATCACTTCGCGTAACGCGTCCCACCGTCGGGACGGCACGGCACGGTCCGCGCTCCATTTAAAAGTATATATTCAGCGCCACGTGCGCGCGAGCTCCGTCTTTGTTCGCTGAACCGGAAGTTCGGGGAATTGATTACGCAGTGTCGGGGCTTGTCTTCGCGCATCGGAACGAATAGATAAGATTAGACGCACCTAGACTGGGTTTGTGACGCGCTCTCGAAAGAGGCAACTGTCAAATCCGTTCACGTATGAGCTGTATACGAGAGATACTTTATCGCGTGGTGATAGATTCTTCTTGTGATATACAGGGTGTTCCAGGAGGAAAGGTCAATATTCTGGGAGGTGATAGTATCGGTCATTTTAAGCAGAAATGTTCACACGAATATACATCCCGTTCCCCGCTATTTCCGAGATAGAGCACATCTTGTTGGCGTCCTCGTTCAGATAAAACAGGAACACTGGGAAGCGTTTCACTTTCGCGCGATGTATCGAAAACCTTGGAAAACACTTTACGATTCGGAATTCTGCGTGTAGGAGATGCGTCGACGGTGTTCTTCAACAGCAGCAGTCGCACTACCGTCGCGGGAACCGTAAACCTACAGCACATCTGCGTATTCGACATTTGTGAGTATGCGAGGCATTTTGAACATTTCTACAATGTTATCGGCGCAACGGTCAACATACGTATAAGAGTAAATTCCCGCAGACGCTTATGAGGTTGGATGAAGGGTCAAGTGTACAGAAAAGAAGCAAATACACGAGACATTCGAGTAGCTCTACCTCGGAAACAGTGGGGAGTGGGACGTACGTTCACATGAACATTTTTGCTTAAAATGGCCGACACTATCACCTCCCAGAATATTGACCTTTCCTCCTGGGACACCCTGCATAGTGTCATTTTTCTCATTCGACAATATAGGAATAAGATATATTTTCAAATTGGTCAATACCCTGGCAGACATGTATGCAGTTTCTCTAGATTTTACCATTCCAGTTACTGTCTGGTATCACCGCATTAGTTCCAACAATACTATAGAAAGTGCATAGAAAATGGATAGACAAGAACTTGATAGAGTTTTATTTGTCGGTGTTGAAGCTGACTATTAAATTTCTGTAAAGGTACAGTGAGAAAAATTTTCATCGGATGAACCTATTAAGGGGATGCTGGAGTGGTTTGATTTACCGACAGAGTCGGATACCGTTTTTGCGTTTGTAAATCTTATTATTTGCATTTATGTACAAACTAATACCAGACCCAAGTGTAGAATGCATAGTAGAACATTTTCATATAAAAAACATTGAGGTTTGAAGTCTAATTCGTATCGCATTATGTATTACAAATATTGCAATACATAATGCGATACGAATTAGACTTCAAACCTCAATGTTTTTTATATGAAAATGTTCTACTATGCATTCTACACTTGGGTCTGGTATTAGTTTGTACATAAATGCTACATAATTATTTTGATTTGTATCTATAATATGATATCCCAGATAACCAAGCGTGCGATTTGCGCACGAGATAGTGCTACTGTATTGTTACTGTACTGCCACGAGATGGCGACGTATGGCGTAACTGTACGGTATCACTACAAAAAAGTTACATGGTACTGTAATACAGCGTACCATCATCGTATCTGTACTGCGTATTGTTCGATATATATCGTACAATAGTGCTATCTTGTGCGGAAATTGTACGCTTGGTTATCTAGGAAGAACTGTTCCATACCAGTATAGCGTACTGAAT
>NW_011967225.1:230001-242332 GCF_000949405.1 Vollenhovia emeryi | reverse complement strand
GGGATATTGAGGTTACGTTCCTTGAGGTAAGATTTACAAACCCCCAAAAACTGTATGCGACTCTGTCGGTAAATCAAACCACTCCAGCATCCCCTTAAGTAATGTTTCCGATGGTTAATTTTTCCGATGAAATTTGATTGAAAAACCGATCATATTTCTCGCCGGATATACAATTTCATTGGATACGCCCGTTTGTCATTTGGATTATCCGATTATATTTAATCGGACATTTTTCTCAGCGCAAAACCATATGTACGAACTAGGACGTATGTTTTATGCATGCGTTTCCCAAGCGAAATAATAACACACCACTTTCGGCGATGTTAATGCGCTCGGCCGTTCGGTATCAATCCAGTTCCCGGCGAGCGGGCACTTAATCAACCAATTAGCGATGGCCTACTAATTAGTTAATTACAGGGCGAATTTGTAGCAAACTATAGCGCCGTAGAAATTGCGCGTGCGCGCGCGTCGAGAGGAAAAATGACAGGCTGACGACTGCCTGCGCTATCGCCGTCGTTAATGCCGGACCGTGTACGTCGTTATTTATCCCGTGTGTCATCTTAAGATACAGTGGTTCCGCCACTTTGCGCATGTACTGGTATATTAATGATCCCGAGATTGCGTCATCCGATAATCTATCGGCGGAAGCGAGGCGGGAAAGAACATTTCCCATTGACTATCTTAATCAATATCTGATAATTCACATGAACGTTCCGCTGGATAATCGATCAATTGCTAATAGCTTCATTAGCCACGATACGGCGCGTTGTGTATCTTTGATAACGTGGGGGTAATAACAGGAACCGTGAAGAAATAATATTGTAATAATCGGACAGTCTATGCACGTATGCATTACCGCTGATTGCGCATTAGCGACTTGACATTTCGCTTGAACGATAGATTAACGGCACTTGTTGACTTTTTAATTATATTCACACTAAAGTTTCATGCTCCGCAGATCCTACCGGGTATTTTAGCGTTGCAAGTTAATGCGCGATAATGCATAAAAATGATAACAGGAAAATTACAATCCGTAGGATTAATCGGGGAAAGAAGCCCGAGGCCTGTGAAAGCCTCATCGTGTCCACTTAATGCTAATCTATCGTACATCGAGCGCGTTCATCGTTTTTTGATCAACGCGACATGCTCGAAGAGGGGATCGGGCACGAATTTGCATATCTAATCGCCGGCTTATTACACGCACGACGTACCGTCCGCGTATCTGTCGTAGGGAATCCACGGTGGAGGAAGTCGCGAAGTTAAACTCGAATTAAAAGTACGACCGGAAGCGACTGCTTGCGGACGGTGGTTACGCTCGCTCGCGTCTCCTCGTCCACAAGTTCAACGACGCGTTAAATTCCGCTCGCACCGGCGCGCCGCGTCGCGACGTCCAAATATACGCCGGCCTGCGCGTTTTCAAGTTCAACGCACCCGCGCAATAACGCGGCGCGGCACGGCGTCTTTCGTAGTATATGTAAAATATACGGTATATTAAAATCCCTGCACGCGCAATAAAGTGCGACGTCGCGGTTCGCGCTACTCGGATAAGACAGTCGAATTTAGATGCGCTCCCTCTTTTCTACCGACGGCCTCGAACTCCGTTTCGACTTGCCCGGCCTGTGTCCGCGATGCTAGAACTTGGCCCAAGTTCCAGTTTCGAGAAATATCTATACACTGAGAAAAATGTCCGATTAGATATGATCGGATAATCCAACTACATAATAACAAACGGATATATCCAATTAAATTGTGTATCCGATAAAAAATATGACCGGTTTTTCCAATAAAATTTCATCGGTAACTGAATTTTATCGGATAATTTTCATCGGATGTATCCATAATTATAATAATCGGAAAACGTAATCGGAAAAATTAACCGTCGGAAACACCATTTAATTGGTTTATCCGATGGAAATTTTTCTCGGTGAACCGATCATATTTTTCATCGGAAGTGCAATTTAATTGGATATATGGTACGTCGACGTGAGAAAGTGCACACGTAGGTCTAGTTTACACCGTGCACGTGATGCGCGCACCAAATAGTAACAAATAGTAAGTAACTAGCGAATTGGTTTAGTCATTGGTTGATCAATTCAAATACACTATTTGATACGCGTATCAAGTGTAAACTAGGCCCTGGTGCACTGTTAAATTCGTAATGACTCGATGAATCAAGTTTGCCACTGCTCCAACTCAATATATTGTTACTTTTAACTATCATGTGTAGTAAAATGTATTATTTTGACACGAAATGTTGTTAAAAAGACAACTACATTGTTTTATTCGACCCATGGATGCTTTTAACTCCATTGTTTAATTAAATTAACAACATGTTGCAGTGGCGATTACTCATTGAGTTAAATTTAACGCTACAAATTTAACAGTGTGTGTGTAGTAAACGTTTTTTAATCTTTTAATTAGGAATCCATGTCTTATGTCTTTCACTCAACAATTTAAACATGTATTGCGTTTAACGAACTCGAGAGAATAATCGCGATCTTTTATACAAGCAAGAGGTCAAATCTCTTTTATGTGAAGCGAACAATTGTTTTTGGAAAATATTTATAAAGTTTCACTGAGCCATTTGGAGCATCCATTTCCATTATTTCGAATGGATAAAGTTACGATAAGTAAAATATCAATTTTTGAATGTGCACTCTCATCCAAATTTTACGAAATTTCTGGCAAACGGCACGCGCTACAGTATTCATCGATTGTTATTGTATTAAAAAATTCAAACGCGTGTATAAATCGCGTACAATACAAAGATGTCCCTAAATGTGCGTTCTAAATTTCAAATAAGAGCCCGCAAGCACCGAAGTGGATCTCGCGAGTTAATGTAAGAGTCGAACGAGAGATTTAAGAAACGGGGAAAGAGCGCAAAAATGAACGGTCGGCTGATCGCGAAAATCTGGGCGGAGGCCGCGGCAACGCGGCGCTTCGTGGATGCTGTAATATCGCATTGTAATGTTGCGCGCTCTCCGGCTCTCTTGCATTAAACATGAGCTATATATCGGCATTGTGTTCTATACATAGACCCGGGCTAAATTTACATTATGTTTATGTGGCTAGTAATTGAACAGGACGTGTCAGAGTTGACATGCGAGAGCTCGGCTGCGCGGCGAGGTCCCCGTGAGATTCGTGAACAAGGCCTGCTCGTCGTCGTCATCATCGTGCACCGCTAAACGGTTCTATCCAAAATATTGTGCGCAATCTTGGCACGCACCGTGGCGAAAATTATACGCCGGAAAAATTCTATCATAAAATCGGCAAGTGTCGGAGGAGCGAAATGAGGCATTGTTCAACTTACAACATTGTGCCTTAAATGGAACACTAGTGGCGTGATTCCGTTTTGAATAGTTTAAACGCGTGGAAAATGTGATTATCGTACGAAATTGAATTTATTTTCCAAACGCGAGAGGTCAATCGGTTTTTTTTAACAAGTGCGAATCAGACAAACATCGGTTTTTGATACGCACAATTTAATTTATCAGCGTTTTGATCTTCGAGCTTTTGAACGTTTGAACGTATTCTGGCTGGGGAAAAACTTTGATTTTACTGAAAAGTTCCTTGATTAAATATTTTATATTTGTACGTGTAACGTCCGAAAATAAATTCACACAAATCAAGAAAAATCTCACGCTAGAAGAACGAAAAACTAGAAAAAAAGAGTGTACCTTTAACCATGGCAGTCATTTATCTCGCGTTTAAATCGCTGCAACTTTTTGCACGAGTCATTCGTTATATGCGATTAACCTCTGATCTATGATTGAAAGGCAGCATTCAGAATATATAGAAAAAATTCTACAAATTGCTATTATACACTGCGAGTTTGTTTGCGAAGTCAGAAGTTTGCAGGAAGCGAAGTTTGCAAGAGTGTCGGCTTTGCAAGTATAAAGGGATCATAATTCATACCGCTCAGGCAAATACATTAAGATACTGGCGAGACGTCTGAAGTATTAAAATAACGTTGTCCAACGAGATAAGAATTACAAAGGGGGGATTAAGTAACGTAATGCATCGCACTTCAATTGAAACCATTGTCAAGTTTACGAACTGAATATGAAATCTTGCCGCGTTCGCGTCAATAATTTGAGTCAATTCGTGCGAGTGTAAAGAATTTCGTCGCTTTTTTTCGTAAAGCAATCAGTGGTCGACGAGAGGGGCCACAGTTTTGAGAGCCGAGGCGAAACCGATGACGATTCGCACCCGTTGTAATCGGTACACGGTGAAAAATGCAAATCGCGCACGGATTACACGCTCCTTGTGCCCAGTGCGCAAGTTAGATCGGTCTCATCCAAACGGGGGCCGTATCTGTTCTAAAGATGAACCCGGATCTACAAGTTTACTCACGCCGCGCGGCGTGTAATACTTCAAACTCGGGCTACGTCACGTTTCTCCGCCGCTCTCATTTGTAAATGTTACCTATACATTCTATCACGCGCGGTAATCGCGCATTCGACGCTCGCAGTCGCGGTTCACGCCCGCGTATCAATTTATATCTAATTACGCGCGAGTGTCGCCGGCGTCCGAGCTGCTTAGCGGACAATAATGCATTAATTGCCGGCCAAATAAATCGATCCTTTTAAAGGATTACGCGATATCCGTCGTGCGCGTATACTTGTATAACCCCCCCCCCCCTCTCTCTCTCTCTCTCTTTGTAACATCTTTTTCTATACTAATCTTTTTTGTTTTTTTTTGTTTGAGATTATGAGAACGCCAATTTTTAGATTCGAGCAAGATGTAGGTAGCCCAATAATTTTTGTTTAATATGCGAATTCATATACCGTTTTCCACTTTTTAAAAATATTCTATACATTTTTCTATATTCAGATTTTTTCATTATACAAATGCTTATTCCCACTCGTAATTACTTTTCTACGTAGCATTGTTTAACGCTTTAGGGGTCTTGTCCCAGGGCGTTTAATAAATAAAGTTTCTAAAAGATATTCTCTCTCTCTCTCTCTCTCTCTCTCTCTCTCTCTCTCTCTCTCTCACACACACACACACACACACACACACACACACACACACACACACTCTTTCTCTGTCTGTCTGTCTGTCTGTCTGTCTGACTCTCGCGTCGGTATGCGGATGAAACGCGGAAAATGATGGCGATCGTAAGGGCTTCTTCATTAGGGCTGGTACGAACGTAAATGCGCGTAAGCATATACACGGGAGATAAGCGGGCGCAATAAATGAATAACGGATTAGTTTCAGCGATGGATGAAGCGATACGGCGCCGGTATGCGCGTATGCGCCGGGTGTGTATATAAAATAAACTATGTGTAATAAATGAACAGTCGGTTAATATTAAACTTTAGCGCGCGGCCGCTGAATCGTATTTATAATTGACGAGTCCGCGGCCGTTACTCACCGCTTATCCGCCGCCCGGTTTATCCGTGCGCGCACACGCGCGCGCGTATTCGCGCGTATAACGCGCACACGTTTCGCAGCTCTCGCGATAGCGGGCGGATCGATAACATGTTTTTTTTCCTCGCGTCAAAACGATACGCAAAACGATGTCCGGCGCAAACGACGCGATGGCGAATCGTTCCCCGAATATCGATCGCGACATTACGCGCTTAGCACAACGTTAATTGAATCGCCCGGCAGTTGGTAGGTAATTACCGTGTTACTCAAGAACGCGACTTCACGCGCCCGATCAGAATCTCGACAGACCATTTAATTAATTATCAATTAGCGCGCAGAACGCGCGTTCGTGCGCCTTGAATTGCGGAACGACGAAGCGGATAACACTCGTTTGATCGTTGATGGAAGGCTCGGCTAGGAAATTACAAGTGTTACACGATGTGACCCGAAGGGTAAACCGCTGACCGTATTCATGTATGTACATCACTGCATTATACGATGCCCGCTGGGCATTGTTTTATCTTGTTATCTTATTTTATCTTTATAATGTCCAAAAATGTCCGATTGAATATAATCGGATAATCCACTTACATAATAACAAACGGATATATCCAATAAAATTGTATATCCGGTGAAAAGTATGGTCGGTTTTTCAATGAAATTTCATCGGGTGTATCCATAATCGGAAAAATGAACCCTCGGAAACACTATTTGATTGATTCGTCCGATGGAAATTGTTCTCGATATAACCCGTGAAATTTGACTGTTTATGCGAGGGGGAAATGACGATTTATCAATCGAGAGGGATCAATTAGCACGCGATCGAAAGAGAGAAAGCGGGCCCGCGATAAAGGAGAAAGTACCGGCTCGACTCCAGATAACCGCGTATCCGTGCTTACCGGTCAATCCGGCCCCGCGATACGTTCTCCGGGCCCGGCGCGCTTTTCCAAGAGGAACCGAGCGGCGCCGGGATCGGCCGAGGGGTCCGCGGGGCCCCACGAG
Source organism: Vollenhovia emeryi (assembly GCF_000949405.1). Lineage (NCBI taxonomy): Eukaryota > Metazoa > Arthropoda > Insecta > Hymenoptera > Formicidae > Vollenhovia > Vollenhovia emeryi. The sequence continues at coordinate 235,957 of NW_011967225.1, read as the reverse complement.
ACCAGGCCGGCTTCCGCCTCGCTCGGCGCGGGGCTCTCGCGTTTGTTCCATTCTTCCCCGTCCTCCCCGTCCTCCCCATCCTTCTCTCCCCTCCCCTTCTTGTACGTTGCACCCTACGATTTCGTAGCGGCCGGGGGCCTACCGATCCGCCATGCGTTCAGTCGGTCTCTCGCGCGAAGCGCAAGTGCGCGCACGCACGCACGCACGGCACGGCACGCACGCATACACGTGTAACAAAAGGGCCTCGGATGTAACAGCTGCGACCCGGCGCGCTGCTCCCGGAGACCCCGTACATCGCGCACGTCCGTACCGTCGCCCTTCACGCCGTGTGTGGGCGACCGGCAGCGAAGGGAAAAAGGAAGATACGAGAGAAGAAGAAGAGAACGCGCGGCGTTCGAAGTGTCGCGGCTGGTGATTCGAGATATGAGAGAAATCGCGCTGGCGCGCGCGAAGCGTACCGGTGAGCAACCGTGAGAGAATAGATCGTCGCTGATCCTTATAAATCGGCTCTATCCCGTTTCCGCGAGATCGATGAAACGCGCACGCTAGCGAAAGGATACGTCATCGGGCGCGCTGAGTGAAATCAGTTTCGCTGAGGAAGTTGCGAGCGATGTGTCGTCGGTTGGATGGACGTCGCATCCTGGCGATTCCTATTATGAAAAGAAAACGATGGGGGAAAAATCGGTGGACTTTAAGCGAGAAATTGGAGCAGCGGTGAATTTGTAAGGAATTTGTCGGTGGATTTCAAGTTTGCGCGCGGAGAACGTTTTCTCTTCAAATCTATCCCCGAAGATCGCGTAATCGTGGGACAACGTCGCATTGTGAAGACCTTTATGGGAGTTTTTTTCGAAATTTTACCATACATTTTACTAGTAGAAGCGCTTACGATCGCGTACTGACGCGAGAGAGAAAGAGAGAGAGAGAGAGAGAGAATCTTTAGAATCTTCATTTATTTTCTGAAATTTTACTATACATTCAACTAGTAAAATCTGTGGTAAAATTTCTCAAGAAACTCTAATAAAATTCTTCGAAATGCCTACGATTACACGATGTTCAGGATAAATTCGAAGAAAGAATTCTCTCCGTGCACGATCAAATTCGGTTGTTTCACGGAAAGAACAATGTAGCTGCTGTAGCTAAAACTTAGCAAAATAGGGACAGCTAATATTTTAGTTGTGATAGCTCAATATTTTGCTACTGTGTCTATTGTATTAGGTGCGACAGCAAACGGTTCGCTGTCGTAGCAAAATATTGAGCTATCACAACTAAAAATATTAGCTGTCCCTATTTTGCTAAGTTTTAGCTACAGCAGCTACATTGTTCTTTCCGTGTTCGATCATCAGATCGGACAGTCGGGTCAGTTTTTTAATTATATCGCAGGAATAGATTCGTACCAAATAATTCCCTTATAAACAAAGGAAATGTAATTTTTTTCTCGGAAAGGGTCGAGCGAAGTCCGCGATGTCTCATTCTGACATTCGCACGCGAGATTTGCGCTAATTAGAGCGTTGCCAAAAGAAACGCCGTTCTACCGTACACGAACGCGCGATGAGCGAGCAGATGAAGTTAGCCAACGATCGGCTTCGACGCGCGGGGGCCCTCCGGTTTTTCTACCATCCCTCGTTCGCTCGCCTCTTCTTCCGATATACATATCGCAGCGCGAATCAAAGGTTCCCTTTGCTCCGCTCCATTTCTTATGTACGCGCGAGAAGAAAGACTGCTTTTGTCAGAAGGGATTAAAATAGGACGCATTAAGAGCCCGGATAAATCGAGCGTTTGTGTAAAAACGAGAGTATCTTCGCCGGGGCACTCTTCCGGTTATCGACACTTCGAGAAAATTGCGGGAAACGCGGCGCTCAATTTAAATCCTGGTAGAGAAGCCGTCGCTGCCCTCGAGATGTACATAATATCAACTCGTTATCAAAAGCGCGCGTTGCCGAACGTCCCGCACATGTACACGTGTAGAGTTACGTACTTCTATTAGTGATACATGAAAGTAGCAATTTATAGGTCGTAATTTACGGGTACTTGGCGTTTAAAGCTGCACTCGAGGAATCCGGGGAAGTTTCAAGGCTTCGAGCGCTTAAGAGTTTCCTCCTTCTCTAAGGTACCACCTCCTTTGAGATATTTGTCGAACGTTCAAATGCACTCGACGAAATGGATCTCTTTGCAGGTCGTAAACGTCGCCGTGGTCGGCCGTTCTTTCCTCAAGTTTGCCCATGGTACTTGAATTCCTCCTTAATGGAGGGACGGCCGTCTCTCTCGAAACATTAACAATCTGACATCGCCAGTATCCAATTATCGCTCGTGTGTCGGGACGATATCGCATAAAATTCTGATTTCTAGATCCCGGGTAGCTGAGACATCGAGAGGTCGCTTTTTCAAAAGGGCGGAACTCTTTAAAAGAAGCAAACCTAACTATAGGTCTCGATAAAGCAGAACTCCAGCTTTTTTTTCCGTCCCATTTTAGATTGTCATTTTCCTCAGAAAGAACCTACCAGTAATGAAGCAAAGCAATCAAATATAAGACAAAAAGACATTCTATTCAATTTGTAATCATGAGTGGGCTAGTTTCAGTCTCACGGAAACACTAAATTTCGCCGTTGCCATAGAAAATTTCTATATTGTATTTATAATAAAATTTCCCCCCCCCCCTCTTTCTCTCTTTCTCTCTCTTTCTCTATCTATCTGGCTCTATCTCTTTTTCTCACGAGGGATATAATTTATCTTTTACTGAGATATAAATCGCGCTGTGCAAAACAATGTCGCGCGGACCTCGCAATAAACAGGACGCCGTATCCCTCGGCGGACTTTAATGCATACGTAATTTAATCGCGCATCACCGGAGTCCCGGGGTCCGGTGGAAAGGACAGTTTTCTGTTGTTTGCGATTTGCCTGTTGTTGTTGTTCTCGCATGCAGTCGCGAGAAATCCAGCTCTCGCAATAAACTCGCATCCGTGCGTCGCGCCGCGTCACGTCGCGTCGCCCTGGCTGCTTCTTCCCCCTCGAGTAGCAACCTCTGCTGCATCGCGCTCTGGCCCATTTCCTTTTGTGCGCCGACGACCCCGTTTTCTCTTTCATCTTCCCGGTAAGCGAATGACAAATTCAGAAACGGGCTCGGCCCGGTCCGCCCGCGGAGGAGCGAGGAAGTCTCGAGCGGGAAAAATCATCCCTCTCGCGTCCTTCGGCGTCAGCCCCGTCGTAGACGCACGCCACGAATTCTCTCACGCGTCGTTGCGCGAGGGAAAACATGCCACAGGGATAAACGTGAAAATTCGCAATGGCTTACGTTACAAGTGAGCGTTAATAGCTCGTCGCTCTTTCGTTCGCGCGGCAAGAGTGTGAACGCTTTGTGAGCTCCGTGAAAAAAAATTAACGGGGGGGGGGGGATGCTATTCTTCATAGGCCGTTACGTCGCCAGCATTCGTAATCGATCCGTTCCAGACATGCGAATGTTTCCTCGCGACGCCTCGCGCAAGCTGCGTGTATACAGCGCGTCATTTTCAAAACTGTATTTGAATGCACTCGAATATCGTCATTTTTATAGAACGTTTATTTGACGTACTTTTATGTACTATTGCGTTTTCTATGAAGAGAAACGTCCTTATAATTCCCGAATGAGTCACGCCACGAGAGAAACGACGGCGCGTTTTTCTTTGTGAGTTTTGCCATTATTGCTTTTCATATTTAACAATTGAAGATGTCGTAATCGTAAAAATCGAACGTCCAATAACTTCCTCTGCACAGCGCGAAATATAATATGAAAATTACCGCTACATCTAGGCTACTAAATAATCCTCAGTTCTCTCTTTCCGTAGCGTGAAAGAATAAACAGAATTGCCATGAGTCCCGGATGAAGCGTGAAAAAATAAACGGTTTAAAGAGATTACGCCAGTCTCTTAACTCCGTGAAAGCATTCCGTAGATTCCTTTTGCTGCGAATAATAGAGGTTTATATTGCGTGACCAGAGTTTCTACAGAACACGGATATCCGAACGATGTTCTAAATCTACACTGAGAAAAATAACCAATTAAATATAATCGGATAATCCAATTACATAATAACAAACGGATATATCCAATTAAATTGTATATCCGATGAAAAATATGATCGGTTTTCCAATCAAATTTCATCGGTAACTGTATTTCATCGGATAAATTTTATCGGATGTATCCATAATTTAATCGGAACACGTAATCGGAAAAATTAACCATCGGAAACGCTATTTAATTGGTTTATCCGATGGAAGTTTTTCTCAGTGTAACAATTATAGTTTTATAAATAGAAATTACATACGCAAGCAAAATTATTCCACATAACTATTTTGTTCGACACACGTATACTTTCCCTCCGTTTTACTTTATTCCAGTGAAGGTGTCGTATTCGTAACAAAAGACAAAGCTAAGTGGATTTCAAATGGAGAGTAGAGAGGCAACCATTTTATCGCGACTAAAATCCTTTTTCTAAATAAATTAAGTCGACCAAGCCTTCTTCTAAAAGTACACGAAACGGTGAAGACTCGCCGCTTAAAATGTAGGCCTCCTTTGATTAGTTTTGATTATTGTTTAAAATTGTTTTAAACGAATATGTTAGAAATACAAATTATTTCTTGATAAATTAAGTCGACCAAGTCTTCTTCTAAAAATGCATGGAACGGTGAAGTGACTCGTCACTTAAAATGTAGACCTCCTTTAATTAGGTTTGATTATTGTTTAAAATTGGTTTAAACGAATATGTTAGAAATAAAAATTATTTCTTGATAAATTAAGTCGAGCAAGTCTTCTGCTAAAAGTACATGGAACGGTGAAGACTTGTCACTTAAAATGTAGGCATCTTTCAATCAGTTTCGACTATTGTTTAAAATTGTTTCAAACCAGTACGTTTCAAATGTGATACGTCTCGGCTCTCGTAGCCTTTGGAAAGTCAATCTCGCCGTGATATTTATCGTTCGAGCACTCGAGCCTAAGCTGTTGGTCAAGCAAGTAGCTTCTTCAGAACGTATTCAACGCGACTATCTCCCTCCCGCGTCTCCTCGCGCGCTTACCACGAGGGAGCCGCGGGAGCTGACAGCTGAATCGTTTGACCCATTTCCTCTTCGCCGTCGTTTCGCAATGCATCGCCAGCATAACGGCCTTTTGTACACCTCGTATTGCTCCAGCGTGTTCCACTTGCGTCGCCGGAAATCGGCTGGACGCGATCGCGCTTCCTTCCGTTTTCCGACGCGACACACCGAACTCTCTCTCTCTCTCTTTCTCTCTCTCTCTCTCTCATGCTGGCTTGTACACGCGCCAAAGATTCTATGAGAAATTCTCAAATTCTTTTCCTGAAGGTAGTTCAGACCCTTTTACAGTCTCTCGTGAAAGAGCCAGGATGTCCAAAGAAATTTCTTAACATGTAAATGTGCGTTGCTCATCATCATCAATTATAAAGATTACATTCCTGTTAGCCAATAAACGATATCTAAACGCAGTAAAATTTCGTCTGCAGTTAATGAATGTAACATTATATTCATTGCTTACGCTCGATACAAGTATCACGTGGGCGTTGACCGTCTCTGAAAAGTATACATACACGATGACTTTCACGCGTGAACAGATTCTTGGCTGCTTTTCAAACATGAATAAACTCTCGAGAATCTCTACTCCATATTTTATCTTTAGTACACGAGGCACTTTTGCCCCTCGTTGTTTACACTTGCTTTGTTTGTCGTCATGAAAACGCAATTGATAATCAAGCAATGCTTTTAGCGGGGACGCTTTAAAAATATTGTTAAAGGTGGAGCACGCGACAACAAGTTACAAGCGATTACAGGATTAATGTTGAAGAATTTGTAATCAGTGCCGCGCGCACAAGGCACAGGATGCATATCTCCGCGCGAAAAATATATTCCACAATCATTAGTGCATCGCAATTAGCCGTCTTTTTTTAATATCAATTCTAAGGTTAATTATCAGGC
>NW_011967225.1:226017-229366 GCF_000949405.1 Vollenhovia emeryi | reverse complement strand
ATAGATTACCATCGTCTTTTGCATTATATTAAGATTGCGGGATCAAGTGCGACTTGATAGCTGCTTTCCGACTTTCCGACTTCTTCAGTTCAGTCGTTGGAACGGATTTCGTGTCAATATCAAACGCTTGTTTTCTCAGTTGCGTCAAATCGACGAGCAACGTGGGCAACGCGATTTCACGGTTCGTCGGTCTCGTTAATTAAAAACGCGTCGCTGCTGGTAAATACCGCGAGGATCTCAACTTGAGATTTTCATGCGCGGTGCGTTCAAGGCACGCCCGTTAAATGATAACCCGCGGGATCCGCATGAAAGGTGCGAGACCGTGGAGGTTGTATTTCTTGGCGTATCTGACCCGTGCTTACATTGGATTACGCTGAATCGTATAGCGTTACGAGGAGCGCCCGTGAATCCTGCGTCCACATCGGTCCTCGTGTTTAGGCGAATTAACACGGTGCCGCGGGGCAACCAGGATTCTCCATTACACACCGGGATTGAGCAACTTCCGTAAAACGGAGACGTGTTAATATTTGCGTGCATATACCGGATCACGCGATTACGTTGCTCTGCAAACAGTCTTGTGAGTAATGACCGGCGCATCTCGATACTCCCGGCTCGTCCGGTTTACTTTCGTCCTGGCGAACCCCGGAGTCTCGCATCGGCTCTCTTTCGATCATTCGCCGCCTCAGCTTTGCGAGAAAAGAACTAAATTTAAAGTTTACGTCGTCGTAAAATTCTCCTCTCGCTTCCCACAGCTCCGAAGACTCGATCGGTCAGACTACAAAAATAGATAATCTTTCTATAAGAGAAAGGGAGAGATCGCTCGCTAATATCTTAGATCCCCCCCGAAGGAAGGATTGACCGGGGCAATTCATGGACTCGATGGATAAAATATTCGATTCTATCTAATTCCCTTGCCAGGTACAATCTGTGGGTGGGTTGCGGATCAAATCCCTAACAATTTCTCCTCGGTCTCTCTCATACATTGTTCCTTAAATTTTATTTCTGGATCAGGCGTAATCGAAGCACGGCACAGACATATCTGTGCACTGAGAAACTTTTTCATCGGTTACCCCCATGGAAAAATACCTATTTCAAAAAGTAGGTGGAAATATATGGTAATACATTTCATACATTTGGTATATAAAAATTCTACTTAAAAAATCGTATATAATATTATATATGTCAAAAATATACTAAAAATATATGTGAAATTTATGAACGATATTTAAATTTTATTTTTATAATTTCGCAACAACGCTCTTCGCTGCCGCGATCGTACGTTACACTTTCTCGTATTTAAAAATCAACCAACAGCAGTGTATAAGAAGTGGCGAGAAGTCAAATGATCTAACAGTTGTGACAAATGAAATTAATTTGATCTCCGCTGGTAAAGCGTTAAGAACCTAAATTCTAAGATACTTAGAACACCTGATGCAATATTCCTTTTGATATTTTTATGTAAAATATACGATAAAATATAAAATATATACAATGCGTACATTAGACGTATATAATTATATACACAACTATGTAGTATAATGTGTATATATCATACATTTTATTATATATTTTTAATACATATAAATAATGTGTGAAAAATTTCAATTTATTGGTATTACATTTATAGTAGTAGTATATATTTCTCATAACTCATATACGAGTAATGTAAAACGAATGCGTCCTTTCTACTTTTCTTTATACAGGGTGTTTCAGGGTAAAGTGTCCTAACTTAAAATATGAACTTAAGACCTCAAAACAAGAAAAACTTTCCTCTGGAGACATGTCCGTAAACGCTTTGTTTAAGAGATATTGACATCTAAACATTTTTTCATTATAAAATGTTATGAAATTGTTATCGGGTTATAATAAATAATTTAATAGTGTGCTTCAAATACTTTATTATTAAAAAATATGAAAATTTTTACTTAATTATAAATTTTGTTCAAAGTGACGGCCTTGAACATTGAGACAGGCTTGACATCTGTCTTTGACCGTAGCAGTGGCAGAGCGGCACTGAATAGCTGTAATTGTTTCACATCCTTGAATAATTCTTCCTTGTAAAGAATTAATGTCATTAACCGGTTTTTCGTAGAATTTTTGTTTAATAGTACCCCAAGCAAAAAAATCCAATGGTCCGTCAAATCCGTCAAAGACAGATGTCAAGCCTGTCTCAATGTTCAAGGCCGTCACTTTGAACAAAATTTATAATTAAGTAAAAATTTTCATATTTTTTAATAATAAAGTATTTGAAGCACACTATTAAATTATTTATTATAACCCAATAACAAATTCATAAATTTTATAACGAAAAAATGTTTAGATGTCAATATCTCTTAAACAAAGCGTTTACGGACATGTCTCCAGAGGAAAGTTTTTTCTTGTTTTGAGGTCCTAAGTTCATATTTTAAGTTAGGACACTTTACCCTGAAACACCCTGTATATAATGAAATATATATTTTTCCGTGAGGGTAAACCGATTAAATAGTGTTTGCGATGATTAATTTTACTGATTACGTTTTCCGATTAAATTATGGATACATCCGATGAACTATTAAGAATATTCTTAAAAGTCGCCAGCAGTAATTAACAACATCAATGATTTTTTATTGACCGTATCTGGCAATTAAAATTCTTATTGCGCCCGTCACGGATTGAGGGAGGTCCCAGGTTCGAATCCTGGTTCGGGTAATATTTTTCGCAATAAGAATTTTAATTGCCAGATACGGTCAATAAAAAATCATTGATGTCATCCGATGAAATTTGACGGAAAAAACCGATCATACTTTTTCATCGAATATACAATTTAATCGGACACATCCGTTTGTTATTCTGCAATTGGATTGTCCGATTGCATGGCAGTCAATCGGACATTTTTCTCAGCGTAGCGGAAAAATACGAGTAGTCGCATCGACGATGGGGATAGATCGTGCTCGTCGACTAATTATTCGGGTCGCGTAGGTGGTGCGACCACACCTCGGGGACACGTAAGAATTGTGACTCGTGTCATTATGAATATGTTTCGCCGAGTCACTTATGCCGCTGCTCGGCTCGGTCTGCTGTATCCAGGGGCGGGACAGAGAGGAAGGATGCAGGAGTGAATCAGGCGAGAGAAACTCGCGAGGGAATAAGACAGAGGGAAGAGGAAGGCGAGATAGAAATCGCCGAGGAGGGGAGAAGTCGACGAGATTTCGTCTTTCCCGTCTCTTTTTCTTCCCTCTTACGGCGTAAGCCAATGCTATTTCTGGCTTCACTCTTTTTTTTCCTTCCTCTCCCCTCCTCTCTCTCTCTCTCTCTCTCTCTCTCTCTCTCTCTCTCTCTCTCTCTCTCTCTCTCTCTCTCTCTCTCTTTT
>NW_011967225.1:220548-225862 GCF_000949405.1 Vollenhovia emeryi | reverse complement strand
TCTCTTTCTCTCTTTCTCCCTTTCACTGTTACCGTACACATATTTGCATATACATGTACAAGGCTGATTCCGCGGAACGCATTTTTCCAGGAAAGTGCAAACTTTTTCCAGTTCTTCGCGCGTCTGGTTCCCGCATTCTTGAAATTGTCTCAAGACCTTGTTGAACGATACATAAAATTGTAAAAAAAAGAACCTAAATTGGAAGTCTTTTCTTAAGTTATTTTTAATTTAAAATATTTTTGGCATTTGCCTCGCGATACACTCGTTGTAAAAGGAGTCCGGGAGACCGAAAGGCAGCTGAGAATTTATACAAACAAATATCGCATTCGAAGGCTCCGCGACAATGCTGCTAAATGCTGAAGAATAACGCAGCATACGAATCCAACCGCTATCTTGCGTTTGGTGTCTCGCGAAAAATTTATCCTTTACGACACTGCTCGAATCATCAGCTTAAATCATGCTGCGCGCATGGGGCTACCGAAATATGGCTCGCATGCGCATATAAAGGCCGATCGTTCCTCTTTCGCGCATACCAGCCGAGAGAGAGACAAAGGACTTGGCTGTTGGACCCCGACACTCTCCTTCTCTCTCGGTTTCGTCTTTCTCTCGCCGACTCTCCCCGTCTCCTCCGAGTATTCCACGAAGACTCGCATACTAACTCCGGCGTCGTTGGAATCTTAATTACGTTACAGTCCATTCATGGCAGCTGATGCCCCGACACCGTCATCGCGTCTAGCCGCGACGTATCGGCCGATTATTCGCAGGAGAGTGTCGAAATGTCTCTCTTAAAACTAACCTTGGGATAAAGAAGAGTGGAGCTTCGAAGCAGATCGTAATCTTGTCCCGGGGAGAACGACGAGGAAAGTGATGGATACGTTATGGAAATGTGGACACGCATTTTATCGCGTCGTAGCGTAGCTGGATTTCATTTTTCCGACGTTCGGTCGACGTCACGACTGTCAACCCATAAATTATCGACATTCCTCGATTCTTCCGGAAAGAATTGGCAAATATCCGCGTCTCCGCAACACAGTGCGCGCGCGCGATCCGCCTTTGTCTGAATTTCACTGAAAGGCGCGCGCTGCAGACTGCCCGGATTACGTTCTTCTTTTCCGAGCGAAGCCCCATCAAACGAGAGTTCCCTCGTCGATACGACAACGTATATACAACGTATATACGTCGTATATACATCGTGATCCTTCGAGACGTTTCTGCTCCGATATCCGATTAAACGTCACTTGTCGTTAAAAAGGGCTTTAGATGCTCTCAGTCCTGTACGTAGGTACGGGTCTGCATCTCGAAACGCGAGCGTTGATCATCAATAAATCGAAACAAAGGGGCCGGTTTCGACCTATCAAATTTTACTAGACGCAGCGCCGCTGAGACAAGGAACAGATAAGAGGGCAGGAGAGAGGGGAAATTTTACGCCTGGACGTGACACATTTGCGCAACACGACGTTTTTCTCAAAAGCGTCGTTCTTTGTTAAGAAATTTTTCACCCAACAATACAGTCCAGTGTACGTGAGGCAAACGGAAACGAATGAAAATTAAACGGAACGACAAAGGAAACAATCAAGCGAAGAAAGAACAATCGAGTTCTGGAAGAGCGGGTTGAAAAGAGAAATCGTTTACTCGCCGTCATTTCGTCAGCGTTTTCTTGCCCGTGCGTAGTTATTTTTTTCGGTTATTTTCCAGTTCGCACGACATTAAATTCCGGCGAAGTGTGTAACGTACGCTATGACTGCAGCGTTAACAAGAGCAAGCCTCGCTTCTTTTCGTCGACGATTTTCGCTGAAAAATCCCCCGCATCTTGCGCCGTTTTTGTCGGCGCTCTTTCACAAATCGCACAAATCGCGCGAACCACGCGCGTGTACCAGGCAACGCAACGCGCGCGTTCACCCGTACACGGAGACGAACGAAATCCAGGGTAACAGAGAAATGTCAGGGATTTAAATGGAATTGAATGAAAAGTCAAATGGGTTTTCTCCCGTGTCTGTTCCTCGGACGATAAACCCGTATCGTGGATCCGCTTACAGTCGGTTGCATCCTGCCATAGATGCACCGATAACTCTCGCCTCCCGTGCTTTTCCTCGTAGATGCGGTCGAGGCTCCCCTTCAATAAATGGTTACTATCTTCGTCGTTATACGGCGACGCGGTCTGACCCACGGTCTTCACCATTAACATTCTTGTCCTTTGATAAAACCCCCCGGAGATGCACGTCGCTCGGTAAGAGCCTCAACTCAACCTTACTCCGCACATTTCTGAACTCCTCGTTTCGTGTTAACTTTCTGACTCAATTGAATGTTCGTCTAAAGCGGACACTTTTTAAAATCCAACTTTGGCATTTAAACGCGATACAGAATAGAATGTCGACGCTGAGCCTCCGAAGATCGGACCGACGATCAGTTGCAAAAGGGATGTACGCAGGGAGGGAATTTATGAAAATAAATGTTGCGAGTTAAATGAAATTCTCGAATGCTGCTAATTTACATGGAACGTAGACGGTGGTTACGCACAACGTAATATTTTGGCAGAGCCTTTTGACATTTGGATCATGTGCTCTCTTTGGAATAAACGAACGCGAGCAGTGTGACACGTTATTTGCGACTTTATGGCGCCCCGCGGGACATGATGATTTAATGTAATACGCGTATAATATCGCTACATAATTCCATACTGCATTATCACCCTCGCGACGGGAACGGTATGCCCGGGCAATTATATTATACCCATTTAATTAATTAGATGCACACAGCGCAGAGGTATAATGCAACCTCAGAATTCACAAAAGCACTTGACGCAATTCGAGAATAATAAGGTAAATAACCGGCACGCGGAACAATTATTACGCGCAACGTGGCGCAACGAAATCTCGAATTAAGTGAATTTTCGAAGCATAATACATCGTATTACTCGGCCGCGTTACTTGTTCCACTTTTTCCGCAGTTACCGTCGTGCCAATCGCCTTGTCTTCACTCGCGCCTCTCCTTACGTTTCATTGACCGGCGACCGTAATTTATTGCCTGGTCACCATCCGGTCCCATGAATCGTTCAAAAACGATTGGATTAAGTTTTATCGGGTTAAAGTGCCTCGTTTACGTCTACAAGTGGCTCTTCTGCTAATCTCAATTCTGAGTCATCGCTAACACAATTGCCTTGCGAGCTGACAGCATACGTCGATGAAGACTTATGTTCGTCATGTTGTGCAATTAGCCGGCTCTAATTGAGCCGTGGTTAATCATGATCGATGGCGAGGCACTTATCCTCTATCTATTCATTGTCGGCACGTAGCCTTAACCACTACTTCCGTCATTTTCTTACGCAGGAGGCGAAGAACACGCCAGTGAACGCATCTCCTTGGGCTCGCAATTCAATTAACCAATTTAGATAAAACTCGCCGGAATAAAATTTCCGACACACAATTTTCCAAAGGAAAAGAAAACCGATTTCCGAAATAAAACCTTCTAGGGGAATATCTAAAATGTAAAATCTTTGTCTGTCTTTGCTCGGAAAAAAGTATTTCACATTCGGGATGTCTCATACTTTTTACATTTATCCGTGGATTCGTCTGTCACTGACGCGATTGGTTATACATTGACCGTTTTATGAAAGAGAAGAAATTATTGTCATCGTCGAGAAGTTATTGTCTCCTACGCATAAAATTAAATGCACTGATATTTCGCCTTTGATTCTTTGCGCTTTTAGCCGCCATATGTGGAGGCTTCCGCGCACTCTCGATGCCCACTCGAAAGCTCTTTTATCGCGATGCAAGGTGCACCGTTTGCACGATGCGGCGCGGCGTCGGATGTTTTATCGCCTCGCGTCCCCGTATTCACCGCGCGTAAAGTCGCGTACACCTTCGGCGCCGACTTGAGAATTTTTAAGAAAATGTAGATCTCGCGTCAGACCGTAGAGCTAAACTCTAGATCGGAGCTTTTCCATTTAAATATATTCATTCGCAGCTGTTGTATCGCGTGTCGATTCAAGCCGCGCCGCTTTTACTTACAAGAACGCACAGATTCGTCCAATAATTTATTTACTTTCGTTTGCTCTACGATATAGAACGAAAAGTTATAAACTGTCGCAGAATCTTTAATTAAAACTTTAAAGTAACGGCCGAGAACTTTTTTAAAAACATGAGATAATTAACATAAATTGAACTTTTTCTGCAACTTTGAGTTTAATTTCCTCGAATTCTCGCAACGAGAGCGAGACAAGCTATATACGCGCGGATGTGCTTTAATCGCGTGAATTTTGCGGCTTTAAAAGTAAAATTCTCGCTTGACAGTACAATAAAATACAATTTTCAAACTGGCAGAGATTCCTTTCAAGAAATTGGTGCACCTCGAGAAGCGATACCTTACACCATAATTTGATTCACCTGTAATACAAGTTGATCCTGCACACTTCGCACTCGGCCGATGATACGACTTTACGACTTGACGACAACATTTCTTACTTACGTGGTAGTTTTCTCACCTGTTTCTTTACTTTTTTATAATACCCTCGCGATATTGACGACTTCGAGGGCTCTTAGGGGGGCTCCAAGTGTCTAGAAGCGCCAGTCAAGGCGGTTTCCGACAAAACATTTCCTTGGCTTCTGTTTTTATTACAGTAACTTAATTATTGTTCGGTCACTTATCTGAGAAATCCACATAATACTGGGTGGAAGGATAATTAATCAATTATTCAGAAGCCATTATGTCGAATATTATTTCGTATTAATTGAATTAAATACAACCGATATTCTTTTAAACAATTAATAAAATTCGTAAGGTTCTGATGTGAAAGCGCAAATACGAAGGAATAAAGGAGTAAGAGCCGAGACGTTAGCGTCTGAATAACATAATTTTGTTACATATCTTTTACACAAAGTGGCAAGAGGATCATTCAAATTTATGATGCGGCGCTAATATTAAATCTTCAGTTGTCAGGATTTGCCAAGTAAATCCATCATCGCCGGACAGCCTCCCTAAGGCAAGCTAAATCTGTTAAAGTGGATTGTACTAGTGCCAGTTAGTTAAAACCCAAATATAATACATTACTTGCTGCTTGCATCTCCGTCTGCTTCGCAGCATTACGATTTTGGAATAAAGGCGAGGTTCGATTATGTCACGGCTGAAGTTAAGGCAGGATACCACCTTTGACTGCGATTTTGGAAGCGTTTTTCATGAATTGTTTTTTGCATACAAAGAGTGCGCAGAAACAAAATCGGTTTTAGTCATTTATTAATGTAACTTTAATCTGTAATTACAAACTGAAAAAGTTTCAAAAATAATCTCTTGTAGGTGGCGCCAAAATACATTCCTTTGG
>NW_011967225.1:216238-219901 GCF_000949405.1 Vollenhovia emeryi | reverse complement strand
CGGTCATTTTAACAAAAAGGTTAACCCTAAAAAATTGACCATTTTGTTAAAATGACTGCCATTTTCTTAAAAATCGAAATTTCGTAAAATCCCTACGTACAGCATTAAAAAATATTGTTGTTAATAGGAACATTCTTTGGTTTTTTTTCTAGGAGCCACGTACAGAGCGGAATTTGACACGCCGTCTAACGGTGTTCCTCCAAAGGAATGTATTTTGGCGCCACCTACAAGAGATTATTTGTAACTTTTTCAGTTTGTAATTACAGATTAAAGTTACATTAATGAATGACTAAAACCGATTTTGTTTCTGGGCGCTCTTTGTATGCAAAAAAATTCATGAAAAACGCTTCCAAAATCGCAGTCAAAGGTGGTATCCTGCCTTAATTCCGAAATCAAACTTTAGTCCTCACAAGACCGAATCAAAAGCTGGATTTTAATATTCGCCGTGTGCGTAGAGACTAGTGCTGCCGTGGTTGGTGAAATGTCGCATATTTTGCTGGAATAGCTGTCAATGATTGCTAATATTCAAGTTACGTAAACTGTCGTGACGTATCTTGATAATTTTAGGTCTCTTTATAATTTCGATGAAAAAATTTTCGTTATATTACAAAACATTTGCTGTAGACTTTTCATTATACGTGTAGGTTAACTTCTCTAACTTTTGCAATGAGCCTTATCATACGAACGGGATTTGGACCCATTACTCATGACATTAAATTTAATCCGAGTGCAATACCGAAAGGAAAAGCCTTAGCAATATCGCATGTAGTTCGCGTTGAAGAATTGCGTACAAGGTACAATTGCATGTAAGTATTAAATGAAATTTAAGTAAAGTCCCAGGCAACGTTATGTCGTCTTAAAGACATCTTAAATCTGTGAAATACATTTTTACATGAATACACGCAACAATTTAAATTTCCCTTTCGCAATTTTTCCATTTTTCGATAATTGTCACTCCAGCAAATAATGCAAACTTCGGCCACCATGAGCGCCCTAAGTCCTACTTTTCCGCTATAGTATATCATCGCACGAAGCGAATAAAATAAAAAAAAATTATGAGATACTGTTTCGCGGGGGATCAAAGTGCGTTTTACTTGCATTCGTGAGAATCGTGTACGAATTATTTATGCGAGTCGTTTAATTACGGTTTATTGCAATTCAATTGTTAACTTAGCACGTGTTAATTACTTGCTCGTCGACAATTACTTAAATATCATACGTACGCTACGTTATTTAACACTTGGCTGCGTTCTTGGCTCGATTGTCGGCCGGTAAAACGATTTGGGAATTACTCTTCGTCCGCGTTGAGACCAGTTCTCGAGCTTCACTCCAATTTCCGGAATTTCCGGAAACGCGCTTCAAGGTGCGATGTAAAAAAAAAGAAGAAGAAGAAGAAGAGGACTTGCTTTCCCCACGCCTTGCACAATCTCCGCATTTTAAACGCGCGGGCGCACGTTTTAACGCCGAAAACCAGTTCGACGGCGTCGCCGCGATCTCGCATACGAAACGGACCCTACCACTTCCCGTTGCAGCCCCGTACATTGGTTAGTCATTTCCTCCATTCTTAGTGCAGTGCCCTCCCGCCGCCGCCTCGTTTGCGCGGAAACTCTATTAATATCTTCCGATTTCAGCAAATTCCTCGTCCTTTGTGGCGCCGGCCAGCCGGAAATTCTGTAATTTCTATGCGCATTTAAAGTGTCATAATATTCGTACCTTTTCCCTTGGAATATTCACGCAGAAATTTGAAAGGGAACGCGATCGCGTACAGCACTTTCGACCGGTGTCGGCGATCGTCCGTCAGCGGTGTCATGAAATCAGAGCCGCGGGTAAAATCCGCTTTTTCAAACGGAGCGTCGTAGCGCGGCGTTAATCGTAACTAAATTCCTAGCTGAAAATTTCAGTATCAAACGCGCGATTCACTCCGAGCCTCAATTAGGTTCAACGAGCCAACATTTGACAGTGCGCGGCGGTGTCCGCGGTTTGATTCGCCGCGGTCGTTTCCCCCTTCGGTCGGGAGCCTCGAGAAAATCGCCGGGACGAGTTTCCAGGCTTTTCCTCCACCGCGCTCGGTCGCGGTCACGTTTCGTCAACGAGAGGCCCTCGTCGGGGCCGCGAAGCCCCGCTGACTGTCGGTCCCGATTCTACGCTCTCGTCGCGCGGCGGCAGGGCTTATCTAGAGTGACGGTGTTGGTTGACACTGCGTTAGTATTGCCGCACGGCCAGGCGTTAAACGTGCTCTCTCGTTACTACGGCTCAGTTCGCTCGCGCCTTGCCAGCGTGCGCGCCAGCGTGGGCTTCTCTCTCTCGCGGCCCGAGTGTCGCGGTGCTCGCCGCGCGCCGTGCTTATACCCTGACATTTTCCTCGTCGGCGTGCCGAAGCGCGGCTGCCGGAGCCGGGGCAACGACGGCCGATGATCGCTCCGGACCGCGCGAAAATGTGAGAGCCCCCCCGGGGGCGCTGCGAGGACCGAGAAGAGGATCGCACCCGGCGACGGCTGTGGGAAAGCCCGCCGGATGTCGACGAGCCGCCCGCAGTCTCGGCGCGGCGAGGAAGAATGCGAGACGATAACGCGCGCGGAGCCGCTCTCGTTCGCTCGCCGCGCGTGACGTGCCAAGTGCCAGCTGACCTCGCCCGATCGTCTACGCGCTGGCCCTGCCCTGCCCTGCGCGGTGATCGGCAATCGAAGGGGTCGCGCGCGAGAGGCGAGAGGAAGGGAGGACCGACGCCGGAGGATGCGATTTATGAATTCGAGACGGGATACACCTGCGAGAGGCGAGAAGCTGTCCGCGGGAGGAGATGCCAATGGGGAGCTGGGCACGGTGCGTCGCTCCGAAACCGCCTATTTTTCTCCGCGAGAGATCTCGGAAGAGCGCGGACGGCGCGGGTGATAAGCTCGGGCGAGCCGGAGTAGGATCGTCGATCAAATAGGCCGTTTGTCCTTAACGCGTCTCGACCGCGGTTATAATTAGACTCTCCGCCGAGGTTGCGCGCCAAAGGCGCCGCTGGATGGAAAGCGTCTAAAGGGAAACCTGTCTGGTCGCGCCATCACGATAGTGAAAGTTAACCAAAAGTAAATCAGCTGTGATAAGACCTGCGATCCCCACGGATTGCATAAACCTGCACGCTACCGAGTAACCATAATACGTACATAGCATATATCTATATATATTTAATACGACGCCGTTTGCCGAAGACTAGAGAGTTGAAGACAGGCGGAAGATCCCGATCGAAGGGGCAAGAATAAAAGGGAAGAGTGCGTTTCCGCGACGTCGCCGGCAGTGAGGGAAGATCTGAAATAACATAAATTTCTGACGGTGGAGGAAACGAGCGTGTGGACAGCTAGAGTTCGACGAGGCCCCGGGTGGGTAAGAGAAGCGGGCGGACTCGGGCGAAAATGGAGCTAGTGAAAAGCGGCACTATCGAGATGCTGTCTCGTCGGAGTGTGGCGATAAAGGATTACAGTGTCGAGAACGGCAGCGAGGACGAGGAGCGGTGCGACGAGGGCGATCGGACGTCCCTCAAGATCGACCTCTCGATGGCGGAGCAGTTCTACTACGAGGTTATCTCGTCGTTCGAGCAGGAGGAGGTATATAGATAGTCCGACACGCCTGTATTAATTCATTACACTTGCCGCGCGCGATCTCTCGACTCCTCGACGCTAC
>NW_011967225.1:196386-215967 GCF_000949405.1 Vollenhovia emeryi | reverse complement strand
AAGTACGGGAACCATTTGTACCTCCTAAAAAATGTACTGCGAATTTATACATAGATACCTCGAGCAGTAACCTGGAGACGGTATCCTCCAACTGATCGTCATATATTCATTATTACCTCGTATATCATGTACCTCGTGCTAATGTACCGTGAAAAATATTGTCCCTCCTATTTTGGTGGGCTCATAATTATGTATACATTTTATTTTAACGTGTACCTCGAATTTGGCGGTACTACGCGTTACACCATTTACAGTGTATCGATCCGCGAGAAGACGGATGAATCGGCAGCGAATCCGAGAACTTTCGCGCGAGAGATGCGGGGTTTTGTTTAATTCCAAGCAGCGACATTTTTCACTTTCGATTATGTATCTCGATCGATGTATCTTTATCCACGTGAGTTGCAAGCACATTCCAGCCTCAAAAAATAGTAGTTCGATCGGACTCGCCGCTCGCCGATCTCTCGACATCTCGACGCTGTCGGTCCGCGAGAAGACAAATGGGCCGCCAGTGAATTCGAAAACTCTCGAGCGTCCGCTCGGCAGACTCTATTTTTATTTCGCATGCAACGTCCTCGTGTAATTTGAGAACCAATTGAGAAATTGTGATGTACGCAGTTAACTTTCCTTTTAATTCAAAACAGCAAGACTTTCCTCTTACAATTATACAGCTCAATATAGTTTCACTTTCACGTAAAGTCACGAGTACATTTTAGCTTTAAAATATAATGGCTCGAAAATGGAACAATAGAAGATGGAGTTATTGGCAATTTTTTTGTAAATTGAAAAATCTATCGAAAAACAAGAGTTGACTATTACCAATTGAAAATATTAAATATTATCAGTGGGATTCGCAAATCTGAATGTGTCAGTAATTCCTGAAAATTACAGCTATTGCAATTTCGACAACGCAAAAGTCTAACGAAAGTTGATAATAAAAAATGAGCTAATGATAAAAAAATGAAAGTTGATTATCGCTAATAGGCAATTGAAAGTGTTATTGGTAAGATTCGTAAATCTGAAGGTGTCAGTAATTTCTGAAAATGTGAACTAGTAGGCGCGCGAAGTAACGAGGTATAGAACGAACGAGTACAACGACAGCACGTGCTCCGGCATCTCCCACCCTCTTCGTCATTGACCGCGATCAATGACGCGGCGACGTCAGGTGCACGTGTGCAGAAGCGAATTGCATAGCTTTAATCTTTCCGCTGCCGTCTACGTTCTAACAGTTTAACGGGTGCAATGCCTCGCCTTACGGCGCGCGACGTGATAAGCTCGGACGAGCCGGCGGCTTTTGGCAGCGTTACAAAACGCCGTTTATTTTAGCCCGAGTTGGTACTTTATGCACATTTGTGTGCGCGCTCAGGCTGCCGCGAAATAACTCGCGAGTCGCCGTTGCGCCACCGCGACAATTACATTTCAATTGGAAACAACGTCGCCGTTGCGTGTATCTCGGAAGTACCACTTTCAGATTGCGCGGCACGCGCTCGCTAACCGCGTATCGGCATCGAGCGCCGAACGGATGGAATTTTGTCCGTCCGTTTCTCCCCTGATGCACGGACTATCCCAGAAAGCTCGATGACCCTTTCACACACGGATTCCGTAGAATATTCCACAACGAAAGTCTTTATGTAAAAATGCCGAGGCTATCATAGTTTTTTTAGTTGACCAATCAGGGCACGGTGTAAAGATACAAGGTGAAATAATCCGGCGGATGCGCAGTGTCAACCGATCAGAAGTGGCACAAACTACCGAATTGACCGATCAGAAATTTGCCCCAACTGCAAATCATTGCGGTTGAATGCAGGAAGAGCCGATGAACAATTTGCCCCAAAAATTGGTTACATGCGCAATGTTTCGCCTTGTATCTTTACACCACGAATCAGGGGGTCAATTCTGTATCTCGCACCACAGTGAAAGTGCTAAACGCGAGTAGCTTTGTCTCTTTTTAGGGAGACAGAAAGAAACAAAGCCGCTTACTCTTAACATTTTCATTCTGTTGCGAGATACAGATTGCCCCCCCCCCCCCGGTTTGCGAAAAGTTGGAGCGCTCAGGCATGCTACATCGCGAAGGTGCCGCGTTTCGTAATAATTTCTTTGTAATATTCAGAATTATGCCAATTTCTAGAAACTGATAGCGAATTCACGACAGCAAGAATGGACCGTAAACAAGCCTTAGTGTACACGCACCGGCATAAATGCTGTCCCTATCCTTGTGAGGTGCACGCACACAACTGGAGTCCCTGTAGTTGTGTGCATGCACCTCACAAGGATAGGGACAGCATTTATGCCGATGCGTGTACACTCAGCGCGCACTGGTGCAAGCAATCGAATTCGCTATACGAACAAGTCTAAAGCCCGTGTCACACTACGCATTGCAGATCGCGAATCGGATTGAGATTGAGGGTCGCGGATCGCATTTCAGCCAATCAGACGAGACAGCCTCGTATCCGATTGGTTGAATTGTGCTCCGCGATCCGCAATTTCAATCCGATCCGTGATCCACAATACGTAGTGTGACACGGACTTTAGCGTGCGCCCAGTGCGCACTGGTGCAAGCAACCGAAGTCGCTGTATATCAATGTGCAAGAATACACCTTCACGATGCACCATGCGCGGGCCAAATTTCCGCAAATCGATTAGTCAACTGTAAGTGCTTCCCATTTAAAAAACTACAAGAGTCTCGACATTTTTACGTAAGGATTTTCGTCTAGGAATAATCTACAGAATCCCTCAGCGAGGGGGTCTTCAATGTCGAATCCCGACGGTTGACGGTTTCCAGTAGTGTTTCGCGCACCGACCTCGTCGCGTGTGAACTTTCGCTGCACGCGCGTCCTTAAAAATTTATAAACGCAGACAATAGATACCGATCTGCATTTAAGAAAAACTACGAGGGGAACAAAGAAAATCGCTCGAGTCCCGGGATAAAGGCCGCTCCCGACACGCAACGATCGCCACTCAGCGATTACGAACCGAAGCTCTTCTCTCTTTTTTTTTTCCTCGTGCACCTGCAATTCCGCAAGTCACTACTTCTCGATCAGCGCGGTCCGGGACGCGCCGTGGCACATTTGCGCGATTCATGAATCGCTCTAGGGGCGAGCGAATCTAGATCCCAAGGCGAACCGGTCGCCCTTATAAAACGACGCGGTAAATAATGCCTAGGCTCGTAATGCGCGCGAGCGCCGCGAGGATCATCGTCTCAAATGTAAGCTCGCGTGGCACGCCCACTAAATTGTCAATCGCGAAAACGTCCGGGGCCGCAACCGACGTACCGCGAGGGCTGTAAACCACGCTCGTTATTCGGCCCATTAAATTGTTTTGCCGTTCCACGTTCGCGTCGCCGAGCGCACGTTCCCTCCGTCTTTGTCGTCGTGTCGCCAGCTGCGATTACCGCGGGGCAAAATGACGACGGGAGGGGGACTCGAGCGTGAATCGGATTTCAAATTTTCAAAACGACCCGCCTTCCCCTCGACTTACCCCGCCGGGGCTTGCCCGATTGCGAAAAATTAATCTTACTTCCGTCCAATTACTGCACTTTTCTCCAAGCTCGTTACTTTAATCTCATTAATTTTTTTGTTCCACTCTTGTTTCGATCGTTGCGTCGCTGCAAGTATGTCCGAATAGTAATTACCTACCAATCTTCATCGCTGATTACCGCCGTCCCGATGTTTTTAGTTAAATTGCCATTTCCTCGGGAAATGTCACGTGCCGTCGAATTTATTCTTGATTTTGCTCAGGCGTTTCGAATTGAAAAAAAATTGATGTCCTCGCACCTTGCCCGAATACAGCGAGACCTGCCTCTCTGTAAATTTTAACGTATCGACGATCCTTCCATTTTCGCGATAGTTTCGCGAACGCGGGAGCGAGCCCAGAATGTCCGCAATGGCGTCTACCTGCTGTGGAACGCGTTGTCGCGAGCGAGCCGGGCATTCCTCTCCGGTGTTTTCTGGCGCAAAAGGGACAAAAAACGAGCCCCCGAACCCGGGAGGTATGGGATCGTTCGTCGCGCCATCCGGAATACCGATACTTGGGCGTTTTCCACGCTGCCGGTCGGACGCGCATTTTTGCATAATTAGGCCCATAATTTAACAACGCCTCGCGGAAACTCTCCGTGACGTTGCTAAGCCCCGACATACACCCGCTCGACGCGAACGTGAACTTCACCCTCGGGCACGTAGATTAGAAGTACAAGAGGGAAACACCTCTGATAGTCGCGCTGTCGCATTGTGCGCGTTAACTCTTAAGCCCAATCTGCAATGTGCTCTGTGCATCTAGCAACATACTATTTTATATAAACAAATCGAAACGCTTAAAAACTTTATCGACAATATACGATTGCACAGTGCATAAGTGTGCAATTTATCGCGGGGAGTTGTTTATGATACACGGCAACGGCTACGTATAATAAACAACTCCTCGCGCGCCTAGCAATGGCGATCGCGGGACGGCCACACGTCGCAGCGAGCTTGAATTGATGCGGTAGGGCGGGCTAAGACGGCGATTTTTAATAATTAATAACTCGTTAACTATTGCAAACATTGTAAAATGGTAGAGGACTTTTCGACTCAGTCTAGTCCGCTCCATGGTGGAAGTATACAAGGTGAACCATTCCCGTGGATGCGCAGTAGCCTAAAAGTAGTGGGGACGATCCATCCAATAAGAGCCGTGCTTTTTTGCTTATAGATTAGGTTGGGTTATGATTTGTTTGACCGTTCAAACTGCCGCCACACAAAAAAGCACGCCGCTTATTGGCCGGAAGGAAAGCTACCCCCTCTCTTCATGCGCAATGGTTCACCTTGTATTCTTCCACCATGGTCCGCTCTATCTGTAAATAAGAGGTGAGGCGGGTATCACGTAACACCCTGTATAATATGCGGGATAGCCGAAGTCATCAGCAGTTTAAAGTAAATTCTTTTGTCCATCAGAATGTTTGGCTATCGATTCTTGTAAGATGGAAGGATCTTAATAAACTCTCGGAAAATGCAAAATCGAGGCTGATGCCAGCGAGTAAACGTAAAGCGTGGAACGGCGCGGCACCGTTTCCGGGCTCGAGGCATTCGCTCGCTGCTAAACAATGGATTAAAATATGCGACACGGTGCAGAGTGTTCGATGGTAGGACGCGCCGGTACGCCAGGAATTCACGGGGCCGATGCAATCGACCTGTTGTCGCCTTCGGTACCCAAGCATTATCACGCACTCTTTTTCGCTCGATGCACACGGAGATTGCGCGCCGACGATTTGCGTGTCAGGACGCACCCACTCGGAGAAGGGCAGGAGAGGAGGGGACGATCGTCCGCGTGATTGCGCAAGGACCTTTCACGAGTGATTATATGACAAAAGTTGCATAAGATCGGCGCGAGGGGCTTCCTTTACGAACGCCGTGTCTATCAACGTCGCGTTTCCTCCTCCTCTCTTTTCTCCTCCGGTCTCCACCCCCCCCCCCTTCCTCGGGCGCAGGTGCCTCCGTCGGCGCACGCGAGCATTGTTTCCCTCGCCTAGCCCTGGACAGAATTGTCTCCTCCTGTTCATGTAAAATTCATATTTTCATAATCGCGACTTATGCTCTCTTTCCGGGAAGGAGCGGCCGCCGAGATTTATGACGCCGCTAAATTTAGCGTGGCTTTCTTCCGCCTTCGCCGTATTACATGGTGAGATCCGAGGGGTAGCGTCTATCGAACTCGCTGTTCTTCTCTCGTCTATGAGCGCGCGGGATATAACGAGCGGCCGGGAGGCTCCCTTCTCCCACGACAATATCCAATTATTTAACTGCACCGACGGCGCGATTTCACGCGTCTCATCGATAAGTCCGTCCCTCTCGTCCTCGTCCTTTCGCTTCTCTCTGAATCCCCGCTTTTCCGTCCGACAAGGTGGCAGCCACGGAAGCGGAGAACGATCGCCCGGGAGAATAAATTATTCATTGTTTACGAGCGGGTCAGGCGGAAAAGCCGGGGGTAGAGGGTTGAAAAATACGGCTACGGAGAAATCCGAGGGTGCGGCCCTGATTTCTCACCTCCGGTCGTTAAAACTGAGAGGCGGGAATGATGATTGCGAGACTTCGGTGTCGCGAACGATGCGAGAATTAAATGATACCGGCTTTCTCGTGGCGATCGATGAAGCTATAAATTACACGGGCGCCGAGCGAATCGTTCAAACTTTGCGCCGAATGCGGTAAGTAGACGGTATTGCAGCTACGATTTCAAACTGCGACGGCCTTACCGCGTGAATGTCAAAATTTCCAGCGAAACAGTGACCTCATCTCAATAACTGTGTCCTTTGAGAAAATACAGTTGCGTCGGCGTACTCGTCTCCATTTGATTTATATCATAAAGTAGTTTATATCAAAAACAAATAGCGATTTGGCGTACTCGTTTCCATTTGATTTATGTCATAAAGGTCCTGATTTAACTTTGTTTCCTTATAATATTAGTCAGTTTTCGAATGTCTTTAATATTACGTGACTCGCAGTTTATAAAGTAAAATAGTGCGTACGGTGAGATTCCTGGGAATCTCGGCAAACGAAGTACGACAACCGCCGTTCGAAGATCGATCGTTCGCTCTATGAATAATACGAAGACGAAGAGCATTCGTCTGATTACATGGATACGATCGAGAGCGGGCACTCGAGGGTAGCGCCGGATCGCGAGATGTAGCTCGAAGACAGACTGCAAAATCTGCAAGGGTAATCACCCGTCGCGAGAGACGAATGTACTCTTAAATTGCCAAACACTCGCCCGATGAGAAATGGAAGCATCGCCGAAGTGTCGTTTAAAGAGAAGGAAGAATTTACCCGCTTTAATCGATTTTCACCGAAGAACGCGCCCATAAATCACCCGGAACTAATTTTTCCGCGCGTTACTGTCCGCGCAGTTTGCGCTCCAGGTCCCGGGAACAAACGAACATTACAAACTGCGTAATGTAACATTTGCATATAGATGTAATATTATGATACATACGGGCGTTATTTATACACATAAATTTCATGGGATCTTTCGTTCCCGTGGAAATTGTGCCCGCTAATTGGTATGATAATCCTCGATACCAGCATTGGCCATAAAATTATTATAATAAATTCAAACTGCTGCATTACCGCATTGCGTTTCGAGCCAAGGATTTGCCGTTCTTTATTTTTGTTGAAGCGATTTAGCGATTATTCAGAATTCTCGTAAGCGTAGCGATATGTTTTATGTAGATGTACACTCTTCAGACAGCATCTGCGAGTATTAATTTGACTGAATGAATCGTGACGTTATCGCAAAGAGCGAGGATGAAAAGCGCAATGTTCGCGATCACGTTTTATGCGGATTATGCCGATGCGGCCGGCGAGAAGTACGTCGCGCGGCGTAAAAAATGAGATTAAAGGAGACTATGGAAGACGAGAGAATGGGAGAGAGAAAAGGAGGACTGTGAGGAGAGGAAGCGATGCGACAGGTGATCCTATAAACTTTAAGAGCCCGGCGTGATCGCCTTGTTCCGCGGCTCGCATAAAAGTATGCGTCTCCTTTATTACACCACGTCGTAATTAATTCCGATCTTAAGTGAACGTGGGATGGGACGGAGAGACCGACGGGGTGTCGTCGAGAAGGCCGGGTCGAGTTGCGGCGCCGGAGCGAATGCCGTGTCGAGCGAGTGCCCGCGAGTCTTCTCGGCGATTTAGTGCAATTCGCGCCTTTACGACTCGCCGATAAGACGATCGTTGCGCTCGCCTCGCGCGAGTGAGAAAAACCACGAGATAAGGGTCGAGATACGGTGAGAAAGTGGTGCGAATTCTTGCTAAAGTTTCTTGATGATCAACAATCTTTCTCGACGATCGTCGTTTCCTCTCAAATCTCTACTTGCACCCAGAGAAAAGATGTAGTTAGGTTAAACAAATGAGATACGTTGAAATCATATTTCTTTGAAGCTACTAAAGTTTTATTTACTTCTACAAAAAAAAAACATTTGCTGGATTTGAAGCAATAGATATGAATTCTCTTAGAAATTGCAGTCTCGATCGAAGAAAATTTTGTGAAATCATTTCTTTGAAATTAAATAAAAGTCTAGCAAGGTCAAAATTCAAACAAACTTTTTCCTGGATGTGTCCCTTCTACTATTTAAAGCCAGTATTCATAGTCCAATCTTATATTCAAGACTGCCACGAGATCATCTTTACATACTCCGTAGCCAATGAAATGTTCCGTACAGCATCTTTAGATAAATTTAAGGCGATCTGGAATATAAGATTCGACTATATATACCGACCTAAAAGTCAATCGGTGAATTATCACAGAAAACAGCGAATAATCGCTGATTCGCAGTTATAAGTGTATCTACTGAAAATTGCAATGGTACACTTATAACTAAATCAGTGACTATTCGCTCGCAGTGACAATCCACTGATTGACTTTTAGAGAGTGAGGTACTTTCTTTTAAATCGAATCGAAGTTCGAAATTGTATTATACCTTTGAAGAAAATATAAGATATGATTAATAGAATTTATTTTACACTGAAAACTCTGTTGATTTTTACGTATTAAATTCACGGCGAAGAATTAAGTATGAGTGAAATTATCTCATTCCAAAAAGGGCATATTGTTGAAATGAAGGGAGATGATCGGAGAATATGTAATTGAAGCTTGGCGCAGATTTCACGGAACGGCTCGTATCACGCTGTCTCCTTGCACAAGTAGCCTGTTATCAATATTTCCGCGTAATTTGCGGCGTCACGAGGCCGCCATCCAAAGTGCTCGGAAACAAATTGAAATCGTTAAAAACCGCTTTAGAAGTCACGAAAAGTGTGGCGGCGAGGTTTCTCGAGGACACGTGGCGCAATTAAAAGCTTAATTATCCCTATATTATATCCATCCTTAGTTGCGCTCCTGTGAAGAGGTTTTATATAATTAGTCGTAACAACGTGCTTGCTTTATACACTCATAAAACTAAAGTGATATTCTCTGAAAATGATAAAAGGTAATACATCAAAGTGCGTATCAAAGGCCGCGTGTTATTTTTAATCTTAAATTTCTTCGTAAATATTTCAAGGCGATCCCTCATAAAGGATTTATTCTAAACCCCATTGCATGTATCTTTTAATTTTCCACATTAGATTCTCATTTAGTGTTAGTTAAAATTTAAAATTCTCTGCAAGAACATTCTCTGAAAAATAAAGTTTCGTTATCCGCATATAGCGGCGCGACGCGTAATTTGCTTAAATTAAATTCAAATATATCCTACTTTCTAACATTAAAGTGTTCGGTCATCGTAAAGAGAGAGCTCTACGAGTCGTCAGAAAATGTCCAACTGAAAGGCGAAAGAAGTCGCGTCGATCTCACGAGTTATTCGAGCCAGAAATTGCTGTGCCCGGCGTTTAGCAAAGCAACATATCTCGAGCGTGATAAACAGCAATTATCCAGCTAATTTATCGCAATTTCTCGAATAGCCCTCGGTCGTTCGTACTCATCAGCTTCCCGCGGATCCTTGCGTCACTGAAACCGGTGCGTTGTACACACCGGCGATAACACGCGGCCGGTCGGCGGTAAACGCAATGACATCGCGTCACGCAAAGACCGTATTATGCAAAGTGATAAAGTTTCGAACTACGCGGCGCCAGGACACCGCGTTGTATAAGCGTCGGCCGACGAGCGAAATGCTGTTTATTATTTCGCCGGTTGAATTATCGACGCAATTTCGCCCCGAAGTGATAACGCTTTACCGTACGAGCGTGTCATCGAGAGACGGCAGATAGCCGACGAAATTATCATTATTTATCGCGATAACGACGCGACCGCCGCACCGAATAAACGCGCCCTGCGATCCTTCAAGGCGCGGGAGAGGATTTTCCTCGGTCACAAAAGCGAACGTCCGTCTTTATCGTCGCTTCGCGCCGAGATCACGGCGCCGGCATGGCGAAACGGAGAGCGTTTCAATATCCCCGCCGGGTGAAAATATCGCGCGTTTTATTGCACCGCCCTCCGCCCCGGATTCTTCTACCGTTGCTTCGCCCTGAAATATCGCGGGCACTTTCGCCGCGCGACGAAATATCGGCATTGTCATCGTATCTGGTACCGCGGCGTTCGCGGTTCATTGACCCTCCCCCGGCGAATGTGGAGCGTAGTTGAAACCTGTTGGGACAGCCGTTCCCGGGAATATACGCGCGGGTATCGACAATCGTCGCCCGTAAATTAGCGGCCCGTTCAACTCGCGCGCGTCGCGTCGACCGCCCGCGGAAGGACGGACGGGCGGGACCGCGAACGTGCGCGTTCGATGCCGCGAGCTCAAAATTCTCGTCCCTGCGGACAACGGGAAGGGAGATTCCCTGAGATTCTCATGGGAAATGTCGCGCCCAGCCGCGTCATGCCGCTCCCGCGACGTGCTTTATCGCACTCGCGATATCTCGTGCGACGATAAGCCACGCGTTCTGGGGACCCTCGTGTAATGCTCGTTTCCGATCGCCGACGACATCGCCCCAGCGAATGTAAATCGCTACGATACCACGTGTTCGCCAAGTGTTGCTTATCAGGCGCATGAACACGGTAACGAAATGGCGTTTGTAGGAGTTGGCGCGAAAGTTACTAACGTGTCATGCACACCGCTGTGATATTTGGATACGCTTGAGGAAGTACGCAGCCCAAATTGATTAACACGAAGACGCGTAACGTTTCATCCGGAGATATTAATCCGATTCACAACTTGTGAAATAATCTAATACCTTTCCAGCGATCTACGTTATATGAGACAGACTTCTAATATAAGACGGCGGTTTTGAACCGTCCAATTTAAAAAAAATTGTTTTTGCAACGATCTAACGATGAATTTTCCACTAAACAGATTTCACTCAAAGAGTAATAACTTCACGGTGGAACCAATAGATGATCTCATATTAGGTCTATCTCGTAATAGGAGACTATGTATACAGGGTGTTACGTAATACCCGCCTCACCTCTTATTTACGGATAGAGCGAATTAGATTGAGTCGAAAAGTCCTTTACCATTTTGTAATTTTCGCAATGGTTAACGAGTTATTGATTATTAAAATCGCTGTCTTAGCCCGGCCTACCGCCCAACAACTCCCCGCGCGCCTATAGCAACGCCGATCGCGGGACGGCCGCGTCTCGCCGCGCGCTTGAATTGGGTGGAAGGCCGGGCTAAGACAGCAATTTTAATAATTAATAACTCGTTAACCATCGTGAAAATTGCAAAATGGCAGAGGACTTTTCGACTCAGTCTAGTCCGCTCTATTCGTAAATAAGAGGTGTGGCGGATAGTACATAAGACCCTGTATATTGCCCTTGGAGTAAAATCTGCTCAGTGGAAAATTGATTGTCAGATCGTGTGATCGTTGCGAAAAAAAAGATTTGTGAAAAACCTACTGTCTCATGTTATAATCCTATCGCATAATGGAGAACTTTCCTCTAATATCCAGAAGAATCGGGAGAATTGTGTAAGGTTTTTGCTCTTCGTTCTTTCTCTCTGCTCTACAACGCTACATATAGTTCGTAGAGATACGGCGTTACAGAACATTTTTACAAAATAAACTCTAAATGTGTACTAAAATAGCCCCGTTTAATACGATAAAACGCTCGTCGAGATAACAAGAATCACGGCAATTGAATCACGCGGCCACTAATTTAATTTCCGTGATACCCCGGAATGCAAACCGAAAACAATACGTTGTCTCATCCCGCCCGCCTAATTAGCGGCCCGTACCGAGCGACGATGCGTTTTGGTTATCGAATCGCGCGCACGGCCGTTCAATTAATACCGGGATACATGCAGGGCCCCCGCCCGAGCAGCTTCTTTCTCCATTCTGAAATTGCAGCGAGGCATCAGCTCGGCGGCCGGTGCGCGGAAATTATGCAGGGAGACAGCTGTGCTAAGGATCTCGGATTTCAAATGGCCTTTCAACTCGCGTTACACGCGGGTTTAAGTAGCCCGACGACCGGTCCATACGGGCTCGGACACAAGCGCGCGAGTTGCGCGAGTTTGTTTCAACAGGCCCTCGTTTGTACCGCACGTAATTGACCACCGGCTTTATCGGGCGTGTCGTCTATCTCTGGGTTTTCGAGCGGCCGCGAATTTCGCGAACTCGCAGGAAGATTGGATCGATCAATCGCGATCGGTGGAACGCGCGAGCGTTAGTTTTCACGATGGACGTGAGATGAATTTGTCATTGTACATTTTTATTAATTTAATAAGCAGTTTAGGTACGAGAGGGAGATAAAAAGCGAGCAAAACAATTTCTTGTATAAATACATCGTAGTCACTTTATACTTTCTATTCTACGACACTTTCTATGTCGTGGCTCGGTATCTTATACGTCCGATCTATTTCAACTTTTGCGATATACTTATCCTGTTGCAAATAGACTTGCGAAGCAACTAAAGCGCAAAGTAAGATTCTCCTTCGTCGAGTTCTTTTTGCGGCAAATACTCCGCAACCTGACGAGGTTGCGGAGCAAAACGCGGATGTTTTTCCAAGCTACCTAGCGCCTCTCCCGGATGAAGAAAAAATATACAGATATAAAACGAGAACACAAGCGATGATTGTCGATCCCAAGGGCTTCCGGCCGGAGCCGGAGAATCAAAGTCGTTCGTGTCTCTTTGACGGCAGCTAACGAACGCTGAACTTAGGGACGCTTGCACAGCGATGCTTGAGGAGGAAATTATAATCAAGACGAAATATATCACCGTGGAAAATAGACGCTAAGGTTCTCGACACGTTTGTCTCGTAGCTCGTTGTGATAACATTCCGCGTTAGGATCTCGAACGCCCGACGGCTTATCGTTATTCGTCATAACTTTTGTCGTAACTCATCGCGTATTCCAGATGGAGAAGCTGATCGCGCGAAGCTCGTTTAATTTAATTCCAGGCTGCGCCTTTAATGTCGATGCAAAGCATGATAATCCCGGGGCCGTGCTTTTTATTCCTTACGCATTTAATCAACTTGTTGCCGTATTTGGAATGTGAACCTTGCGCTTTTCCCTTTTCCACTTCGCTGCGAATTGTCCTTTTCACGATTGCACTGGAAAATTTCACTCGGGATAATCCGAGTGAAAACTATAGCCCATGTTATCGCGCTTGTCATTTTTTCAAATGCTTTCTTAATGTTTTCATAGCCTATATTTTTGTCTGTCAGTTTCAAAATTATTAATTGGATAATGCTAATTATATTTGTTTTTATATTTTATATTTAGCCCCCCCCCTCTCTCTCTCTCTTTCTCTCGTAGCATAATGAAGAGGTAATGCGACGTTTGATAGTGTGACAAAAATGTTTACGCTCTACATACAACTTTTTTTTAACGATTTAGCCGAAAGAGGCAACAGTGCCAAAGAGATGAGAAAATTAATAATTGATAAACGCAAAAATTGTAACGCGTGTTGAAAATGATCCGCTCTGATCTCGTTTAAAAAAGAACCGAAGGTATTTTTTACGAAAACTAATTGTTCCCTCAACGTTGATGGAGCACGGCCGGAAAATACAGGTGGAAACAATCCGGAACTAGAAGTATGACAAAAATGCGAGATATTCTGGATAGTGGCCAAAGGAGTTAATTATACCTTTCGTGCGCTCAATTTCCGCTACATCATCGTCGCTTAACCGTGATACCTCCTAAACGCAAGCGGTATCAACGTAGAAAATTTCGCCGCTCGATTTGGACCACTCGTGGATCCGCCGCTCCCATTCGTCATGTTCGCTCAAGGGCCGGGATGAAATGAGAGAACGAAAGGCACGGCTAAAGTACCTGTGATAGCTGAAAAGGTTTTCTCTCTAGACAGACTGGCTGCCCCTCGGATCCAAACACTCGTGAAGTTTACGATCGTCTCTTAACGTTTTTCTCGAGTGCTCGATTAATCTATTACGGGGGAGCGTTCTCTCCGGTATTGGTACGATAAACAGTAGTGGGCAGCGAGGTAAAAAATAAATCAGCACAGATCAAAATAAGCGAGGTAGCCGTTTCAATCTTCAGTAAATTATCGCTAAACAAGTTGCGAGGTAGATTTTGCGTGGAAAAGTCGCAAATGAGACGCCCCGCGATCGTGATTCTATCGTGAAATAATTAAGTAGTGCTCAAACTTTCCTCGAAATGAATCATAAACAAAAATGCGCGTTTAGAAACTTTCTTAATTACCCGCGCGAAAGCAAGCCGCGCTATTGCGCAATAATGTACATCCATTGCATTAAAAACTCATGTAATTTTGCACGTTGCAGTCGTTTTACACAATTGTGTACATTACAAACAACAAGCAGCACGTTGAAACTCTATAACTTGCAAGACAAGCGTTCTTCTTCCATACTGCGCATTTTTATGAGCGAAAGTGTATTACGTGGCGCGTATAAACGCCCGCGAGCAGCGATATCGTATCTCCTTGACACTTTTGAAAACGCGTTCGTGGAAACACCCAATATTTTTCCGACAATACCGCGGGAGCGCCACGAATCTCTTTCGCTCGACCATGAAGCGGCCGAATTATCATAAATAGGCATCCCGAGGCATCCCGGCGTGAATGTAAAAGTCGTCGGTAGTGCGGTCACGTAATTCCGGGCAACAGCGTTCTCTCGGTAACGCGAGGAGATACGCTTCAAAGCGGGTACCAAGGTTTCGGAACACCTAGAGAGGGAGAGAGGGGGGAGGGGATTAATTACGGCCCCTTTAATTTCCGTCACGTCCTGGAAAGGACGGGAGAGGTGCGCGTGCGCGCGCGCAGGCGACGGCACAAATTTCGCCGTTCGATTTGGGTTCGCCGATCCTTCAGTGTCTCATTCATCATATCCGGGTTGAGGGGGACCGAAGGGAACGATGTAACAATGGGAATAGGGGGCTAGAGAAAGAGAGAGAGGAAAGACGCGAGGCTATCTCAACCGTTTCCTGGCCAAATAAAGGTCTTTCGCGCCAACAAGTCGCCAGGTTAATTAAAAATAAACGCGCTCCAGCAGTGTGTGCAATGATTTAGAAATCCATTAACAAGTTAACGAATGCCGGTTATTGGGAAGAAACGAAATAGCTGATGCGCCGAACGCTTCTCGCAGACGCTTTTAATTGCCATGGCCAAAGGAGTTAAAGATAGACGAGTTCTTCCTAATTCCCCTTAATTGAGTTCCACAGGCAAACATAATTTTTCCTTTGAGTTGTTCGTTTTGCCGAAGTAATCAAGGGGGTAACCACTTGATGTAATCGTGGGATCACGGAAAAAACAATGTAGCTGCTGTAGCTAAAACTTAGCAAAATAGGGACAGCTAATATTTTAGTTGTGATAGCTC
The DNA here is from genome assembly GCF_000949405.1 of Vollenhovia emeryi. NCBI lineage: Eukaryota > Metazoa > Arthropoda > Insecta > Hymenoptera > Formicidae > Vollenhovia > Vollenhovia emeryi. Next base: position 200,735 of record NW_011967225.1, on the reverse strand, counting down.
AATATTTTGCTACTGTGCCTATTGTATTAGGTGCGACAGCAAACGGTTCGCTGTCGTAGCAAAATATTGAGCTATCACAACTAAAGATATTAGCTGTCCCTATTTTGCTAAGTTTTAGCTACAGCAGCTACATTGTTCTTTCCGTGATAGTGTCTATGAAATCCTTATGAAATCCCCGCGTAATCGTTTTGTCTTAATTTTCAAGTTTCTTCACTTGTCAAACAATAAACATAAAATTTGAACATTTTCTTGGCACGTTTTCATTTTCCAAAAAAAAATGTACTTCTTTTAGTGAATATTCAAATATATATAATAATTCAACACCTATAAACGCGTATTCTTTTCATAACAAGACCGAAGTTAGTTGCTGTTAGAGCAACAACGAGTTGAAACGTTGATACACCTTTGCGCGCAAATTTGAAACAGCAAACAGCAAATACAAATACAAAAATTACTTTTCGTTAAGACCACGGTTAGACTAGTGGGAAAAGTGGGAAGCAAGAAAGCACGTGACCGAATACTGAAATTACCTCTACAGGCAAATACTTGGTAAAATAGGAAAAATATATTTTGAGGAAATCTAAACAGCTCTTTGGGGTTTAACAACGTTGCATATTTTTAAACGTGCATATAAGAAAACGATTTGCAATTAGACGAGATTGTTCGTGATCGGATAAAGTCGTCTGAAATCAAATGAAATCAAATGAAATCGTGTAATCGGTGGGACAACATTTTAACTACCGGTTACCCGCTTGGAAGTAATGATACAAAGTGCGACAATAAATGTTGCAGCAAATCGAAAAAAGCATTCAAAAATTATAGCCCGATTCGGTCCTGCGAGAGGAAAGGTGTTCGCCTCGTGCGCAAGAGGGGCAGTAGAAAAGAGCGGCGAGGGGGGGGGGGGGAGAGGGGACTTTAATGGGGCAGCGCGGGGCTGTCTTCAATGGGAAAATTGTACCGGAAGTCTCCGTGCCGTGAAACGGTCCGCTGGAGCGCGCAGGGGTTAAAGGCCCATTAAGTGCGGCGCAATCACGCCCTGCACTACGGCGCGCGTTTTACGAGAGGCCGAGCTCGGAGTGCCGACGGCCGTCCGAGTCGCGTTGCATTAATGCGTGTCACGCGTACATCGCCGAGACACCGAGGGCACGCACTACACGCGCGCGCGTTTCCGTACCTCATGCGGACGAGAGACGTCCGCCGCGACTCGCTCTTGCGCAAACATCCGCGAGATGTACTAAAATCGCATCGAGCCTCGTGATTTCGCACGCGTACAATGTATCTCGATTTTTTTTTCCTTAACCCTTTGAAGCCACGGTGTTAACGTGTATGTTACACCCATAGACATAATATGTCTAGACCGGGCGTTTGCCTTTATTTGAGCAGTCGGGGGTAGAGGTTCACGTAGAAAAGAACGGACTCAGTTCTGTGCTATTTCGTTCTTGTTTATACGCAAACAAAAGAGAACGAAACAGCACAGAACAGCGTTTGTCCTTTTCGAGAATTTTGTAATTCTGCGACGCCAGAATCTGCACTTGAATTTTGTAATTCTGCGACACCAGAATCGGCGACCCAAGAAAAGTTCAAAGGGTTAAATCATTGCCAATATAAATCTTATACTTTTTCAAGTGCTCTCGTGTAGGGCATTCGGGAAAGAAAGTATCGACGGGAGACGTGCGAAAGTTGCATGGGAAATTCGTGCGACAGTCTGAGAATATCTTGGACGCTATAAAAAAGAATGGAAAAGCACTGTATATCCCGGTGGATATGGAGGTATTTCGTGCTCTCATGCGGGATATCTCAGGGATATTGCTACCAAGGTATCTCCTTACGAATCCTGCAGATTTTCTTCTTTTTTTTCCCCCTCCCGCGTAGAATATGCGTGCGATGCAGAAATTGGCGACGAAAGTCGCTTTCAATTCTCGTTTTCCGAAACTGGGGAACGCGGAAATCCGAGATCGCGCGAGAAATTTTACCCACGTTTGTGCGTGGCTCGCTGCTGTGGTTTTGCTTTCGACTTGCTGGGGATTGCAGTTTCGTGTTGCCGCGGCGTCTCCTTACGATTTACTGCGTGGGAAAGTCACTCGGTCCTCGCTGCTTCTTCTTCTTTTTTTTTTTTTACCAGAGACTTTTAATTGGGAATCCGATGTTTCGGGGAACGGATACCGGCACGAGAAATGTATACAGCGCTGTTTTTAAAATATAAAATATTCTTATGCCGCGCGCGGATATATATTGTACGTAGCTCGTCGCTTTGAAGTGAAGATTTCGCAGAATTATATAACTCTATTAGCGAGAATATACGATTTGAAGTTCTGCTTTGTTAGACATTCCGCTTAGTGATTGCATTTTTGCCCGCGTCAGCACTTTTGCATGCACGAGGACTGTAATATACGAAAACGCAATAAATGAGGCGCTCCCATCCCGATATCGGCGACAGCTTTGCATTACATCCTGCCGATTATAATGCGCGTAATAAAACTTGAATAAATGCATTTACAAAAATTATGATCGCGTCGTGAATATTAACGAGAAATTTTAAGATAAAAACGCGCCGGACGTTAATTCCCTCGGCAAACGCGCCATAATTTAACGATATATCGTATGCCCCGGCATACGTGTGGAAACAGTTTTATGCCATTCGAATTTATTTACATCGACAGAAATCAATTTATCAATATTAGGGAATCAGTCCCCTCGATCCGGGCCCCGTTTCAAAGATACCCGTTTCCTCGCAATTCTCCTCGGTATTTTAACAACGGACACATAGCGAAACACACGCGAGTTTAATTTACGCTATAACACGCGCCATTCATTTTCGGTTAGATGCGCTTTCAAGCCGCGAATTTATGCGCACACATTATGCGTAAAGTATGCGTAAACGCATTGCGCGCGACGCGACGAGATGACCAGCGGTCACAAAGTTCCGACAGGCATGCGAAATGCGTTCGCGCGAGATCTTTAATAAAACGCTTCATAATACGTTGCCCGCCAATCTTCTTACGCCGCAATTGCGTGTTTTTTTTTTGCATAATATGCCGCCATTCTTTTACTTTACCAGGCACGAAAGAATAGCGCCGTGTCCATTCTGCCGCGCATTAGAAGACTTTGTGTAGACGCCGCAGCCTCTCTAGCGTGTTTCTACATTATTAACATTTTGGGACATTATTTGCACGATGCTATAAATTCTCCCAAACATTACCTGTAGTTTTTTTTTTACTTAAGAGTTGAGGATTTTTAATATTTAACCGTCGTACTTTAGAAGACTTTAATCTAATTACGTTTGTTTTTGTATAGAAGATTTCTATTAAAGCAAATATCTTATCTACTGTCAATAACTTTCTTCAAATCAAGCGTGAAAAATCGAGGACGTACATACACCCAGAACAAAGTTTGTTTGAAATCAATCAAAGTGACTTCAATTTTTACCTTAGTAGACTTCCATTTAATTTCACATGTATTTGTTTCAAATCTAGCAAATGTTTCAGTAGAAGTAAGTAAAAATTTAGTAGATTTGAAGAAATTTCAACGTATCTCATTTGTTTAACCTAACTAAATCGTTTCTCTGGGTGCAGTCGAATAACCTAACGGATCAATGGCGTTCCCGTAGAGGGAAAGCCTTCAAAAAATTTGTTCTGCATGGGTGTACCGTCTACTAAATTTTATTAATACTTCATCCTGTTATATTTCATTGTTAGCTTGTCTCTTAACATAATTATTTGATTCACTTTACACAAGGAGGACTCTCTTTAACGCTACGAAAAACCAAGTTCTGCTTTTTTACTTTTGCATAAGCGCAATTTTCTAAGGGCTTCCAAAGCTGTTAAACACACGGTCCGCCCTATATACTGCAATACTGTTTCGTTCTACAATGCGCCGCTATATTTCTACCCTGTCGGGCTATAATCAGCAGAAGATGCGTGCACCCGTGCGAGTCCTCGTGACCCGGTTGAGAGCCGAGTTACGACGTGCTCGCGAAACTCATTTGCACCGAATCTTTAATTAAACACATCGCACAACAACGTGGCCGATTGTCGCGCAGCGCGACCGCACAGGGCGTGTGGAACACGCGCGATTATTGTCTCTTGAATGGAGCATGCAATATCTTTTGAATTAATGCATTCAAAGCCGTTTGAATACGCTTTATCGCGTGTTACTGGCGATCGCCGTGCATTCCGTTGCGAGTAAAGAGAACATCTTAGACGCTGCCGACGCAGAAAATAAATTGTACTGTTATCTATACTGAATCGTGATTTCTGTAGTTAAATATCGGCTCGCATGAACAAAATTGCACGTGAACGCTTTATAATTGCCTACTTGATTTCCCGAGAGAATGCAAACGTTGAATTAAA
>NW_011967225.1:192708-196286 GCF_000949405.1 Vollenhovia emeryi | reverse complement strand
CCATGTATTCTGTGATTCCCCCGTTTAACTCGTTCGAGAAAGTTCATGGTTAGATTAGGTTAGATTAGATAATTTAAGCAATAGTTTACAAATCTATGTGTTTATCTTCGATAGGCACAAAGTATAGTAAGGTAAGTTTCCTTTATAGTAATAAAATATTATATTATATTATATTCTAAATATTATATTATATTCAATAATTTTTAAACAGGTAGGTGCGGTTTTGCCCCAGTTCGGGGCAAGTCCGCCCTAGCAGCACTGTTGTTAATTTAATAAGAAAATCATAAGTTTCAGAAGTTATTTTTAATCCAAATTAATGCAACTTAAAGAATAAACCATGCGCTAAATAAAAACACTAAGATTATTAGGTTTTAGTGGAATAGATAGAAAATACATCAGTTTAAAGTAAACTTTACAATTTCTGGGTCGGTTTTACCCCACTCCACCTTACAGAGGAAAGTCCTCTATTATGAGACAGGCTCCTAATATGTGATGGCGAGTTTTTGACGTTCAATTTCGCAGAGCTTTTTACGCAACAATTACGCATTTTCAATAAACAGAGATTTCACTCCAAGGGCAATAAATTCGTGGTAAACCAACAGATGCTGCGTATTAATTTAGCAGGAGCCCCGCTATCTCATATTAGCAGCATCTTTTATGATAGGGGACTGTCTCTATATTTTCTCCAAGTATGTGTCCCATCCTTACTGCGAGGAGGACGGGTATGCACCGTGTGCTCTTCGATGCAATCACGATGCCATTGTTTAAATTAAGACGGAACCTTTAACCTTTCACTTAAAATTAGGTAACTATCGAAGTTTAATTGGCGCGACTCTAAAGGAAGGATTGTTTAAAGCGGACGAGACTGGAATAACACGCCCGCGCCTACCTCTCGCGCCGTTGAATAATTAAATCTCCTTCTATCCCCGACCATACCGTGTATCTGTGAATAGGTTAATTAAGGCTCGTACGTATACATTATGCAAAATATTTCTTGTTTTAGCGAGAATTGTTTCGCGTTCGCGCCGTTGAATAAATCTTGTATTACGAGATATGAAGTACGCGAGAAACATTCCCTCCGCGTCGCCACGCGCGGATGCGTATATATACTAACGCGCAATTAAGATTATAACAAACGCCGACTGGGTGGCGTTATTTTTAAACACGCATTAGCGTGCGCGAGCTTTATGCTCTGCGTGTAAATTATTTCACTTCTTTATTAGCGCGCGATACGCAAAACATATTTATATTTTGTGATAACGAGAGAGAGACAGAGGCCGCGTGTGGCATTTTACTTGCAAAATTGCTTTATAAACAGGCACTGTGTTTTAATTATATTTGTAATTAAGTCCCGTCCAACCTATATCTCGAATGGCACACTGTCGCGGGCGTGGCCCGCGGAAATTCTTCTCTCGGCATTGTTCGGCCAAGTTTTCCGCTGTCTCCATTTCCCACTTACTGAGTTAGACATTTAACGTCAGCCTTCCGTCCAAGTGTGAGCCTCCCGTTGGAAAACAAAATGCACGCAAAGAATATTTCAAAGTGCGTTTATACACGCTTATTACATACCGTCGCACGGTGTAGCAAATTTGATTGAAGAGACACGAGCTTCGGTAGTTTCCTATAAATTAAGGGCCCGTAAATATAACGAAAACGTTTTTTTATTCTTATTATAATACAAGATGCCTTCCGCGCGCGCGCTTCCATTTCTATCCTATCTGTCGTGGGTAGTCGAACAAAAAACGAGAGCTTACATGAATGATTAAACGCAGTAGTACAAGGCTTCGACCTAATCCCGATCAGATATGTATATTTTATTAGCTAATCGATTTAACTGCTACCGAACAGATGAGATTTACTGTCTTAATAATCAGACGCTTGGAGTGATGATGTAATAATTTCAAATTAAATTTATCCACAAGCACCGCAAAAAGCGCATTTATACACGCGCATATCAAACTGCACGTACATTAGCCGCGCATACCGCAACGATACTAATGATGCTCTATTTAGATATCAGCGTAATATTAACATAATACCGCCCGCGTAGGCGTGCCCATTATACTGTCAGTTAATCACAAATCTGCCATTCCGCGATCATAATGATACCTTAACTAGCGTGCCAATCACCTAAATCTTTTGTCTTCGCTCTCGCACACGCGCTCTAGCCAAACTGTTATTACACCACGGCGTGCGATAATGCACAATGTATGTATGTACATATTCGTGCGTGCATAAACCGGCCCAGCGGCATAATCAGCCGCATGCCGCGCGCCGTAATCGCGTCGATGCTCCGACAAAACCGACGGCGATTGTCTCAAGCTTTTACCCCACTATTGGACGAAAAGACATTTATAGATCGCGCATTATCGTACACGCCTCCCGCGTGCCTGTTAAATCTAATCTACAACTATATTGCTGAAAAGGTTCACACGCGCAAGCCGAAACGTTCAACCTGCATCATATTGTTACTAATCTTTTAATATATCAAAGAATTTAAAGGACTCGGAGCCGTGACAGGATGGTAGTGTCTAAATATTCTATTCTAAATTTTTTTGCAATAAATTTAGAATAGAATATTTAGACACTACCATCCTGTCACGGCTCTGAGTCCTTTAAATTCTTTGAAATTTGTGTTGAACACATACGAGCCTTACTAATTTATTTAAATTCTTTTAATATATATTACACTATAATTTATTGATACATGATTTATCACCTTCGATCAGGCGACGGCTCACATTGCCCTTACTAATCGTTTAATATCTTAACTATCGTTTTTTGATTGTATATTGCTTTTTGGAGCCTCGTTTCTTATTTATTAACTAATCTGCAATGTGTTTTTCGCAACGAGAAACGCTCTATTTTATACAGACGAATCGACACGCTTGAAAAATTGGTCGGCAATTAGTGCAATGTATAATATACGGTTTGTACTCGCGCAAATGTTTTTAACGTGCTTGTCGGCTGTGAAATAGAATGTTTCTAGACGCGAAGAGCACATTGTAGATCGGGCTTTAGTGCTTGGAACTTTGCGTTGCATATTGCATCGTCTGTCATTCGAAAGCTTGCTGTAGATTATAGAATCTTCTGCTAAAATTTAGCAGCAATTACAAAGAAATGCGTTATTGCTTTCATTGAAACAATTGCGGTCTCTCAAATCGAATAATGAAGTCTCCCGTGCGATCTTTGTTTGAATATATTCACGCGATCGGATCGGCTTGACACCAAAACAGCTGGACATCTTGGCAATTTTATCCACTTTCGATCATTTAAAAGTTAGCAGCAATTACAAAGAAATGCGTTATTGTTTTCATTGAAACAATTGCGGCTTTTTAAATCGAATAATGAAGTCAATTCTCCTTTGCAATCTTCGTTTCAATATAATCACCCATTCGGATCGGCTGGACATCTTGGCAATTTTATCCACTTTCGATCATTAAAAATTTAGCAGCAATTACAAAGAAACGCGTTATTGTTTTCATTGAAACAATTTGCGGTTTCTCAAATCGAATAATGAAGTGAATTCTCCTTTGCGATCTTCGTTTCAATATAATCACGCAATCGGATCGGCTGGG
>NW_011967225.1:172874-192517 GCF_000949405.1 Vollenhovia emeryi | reverse complement strand
CATCTTGGCAATTTTATCCACTTTCGATCGTTAAAAATTTAGCAGCAATTACAAAGAAATGCGTTATTGTTTTCATTGAAACAATTGCGGTCTCTCAAATGGAATAATGAAGCGAGTTCTCCTTTGCGATCTTCGTTTCAATATAATCACGGATCGGCTTGACATAAAAACAGCTGGACATCTTGGACAATTTTGTCCACTTTCGATCGTGCATATTGCAATTTTTAACTTAAAAAGTTTCCTTCCGAAGAATTATATCTGTCAGGCGTTACCAAAGAGCACGGTAGGCCGACACGACGATGTACTTTGCCAAGTACTGTTACATTTGACGCACAAAACAGTACAGAGATAAATCGACCATCTCTCGAGTTTCCACATCGGGACCAGGCAGTCCATCATGCTTATTTATTTAAGAGGGAACCCGCTTTTGCGCACTTTAAATTATTTTTCCTCTCCCCTGCGTGTCTCGCCGTTTCCGCGCGCGAGTCGAGTAACCACGACGACTTCTCTCTAAATAATATACATATAAGACAGCATAAACGGAGATAAACGATAATTAAAAACCGAATTTGGCAGCATAACAGTGACTCGGCAGGGTCTCTGCTCTTCGAGCGATCGGTCCGGTCCGCCATCGGGTATCAACGTGATACGATGCTCGCAGAAGCGCAAACAGCTTGCGCATGCCGGCCGAGTAGATTAAACGCGTGCTGCTGCCATTTCGTAATCGCGGCAGTACGGCGGCGACGGCGCGTTAACACGAGCGTGATAATGATTGTTACCGTATACAGCAACGTATCTCGTTATAAACCGTGGCAAGTAGAGTACAGGGATGGTCGGTCGGCTGGTTGGCTCGTTGGCTGGCTGAAGCCACTGATCTCGCAGACAATTGCGCGTAATTAACACCGGGGCGCTTCGCTTGTTGCGGAGACAACCTACCACGGAGGAACGTATCAGTGTCCCGCGCTCGTCCCCCCTCCTCTTCCCTCCTCCCCTTTCCCTTCTCTCTTTCTTTCTCTCTCTCTCTCTCTCTTTCTTTCTTTCTCCTGTGTGCAGATACTATCGCGGAAATTGCTCTCACCGTTTCTCCGTCTGCTAATCCAATTCCTGTGTAGCTCGCGAGCTCGCTGTGCTACAGCTGGACCCGGCGGTCGACTTCAGATAAAGCGCGAGATGGACGTTTAACGACAGCGTGTCCCGACGTCCGTTTTCACTTGTGCGCCGCGCCCGTGCGATTTTGCGCATTTCTCTATCGATCCCGCGGTTTTCCCCGAGCTTTTTTACGATTACGTCCCGAAGCGTCATGGGTTTCCATAGACTCTGGGGTTGAACCTGGGCGACATTTCCCCGTTGTTCCGTGATTTTGTCCCAAGAAGAGACTAAATCGTAGAATCTCGCGGAAAGAGAGATCGTGCTTAGCTGTAGACGTGATCAAAATATTTAAATGTGTCGCTAGGCAAAATATAACTAAATATATAAACAAAATTCATATTTAATGGTACATGCAATACATAAACATGTATATTTGCAAACTTATATATATTTTTTTTACTTATTTATACTGAAATTGTTTATGCAACTCGTTTCTCATGCATCATTTCCGCACCGTGTGTCAGCGTGTTTTTATATTGAAAAACTCTGGAATTTAATGCATACGGGTAACACGCCACGTATATCAGCGTACTTTCGTTGCGCAATCTATTGCGGAGTTTATCATTTTCCTTTGACCTAGGCACTGTGTAGATACTATCGGGGAAATTGCTCTCACCGTTCCAGCGGCAACTAATTCAATTTCCACGCTGCATACCGTCTATAGACCGGTGTTGCATAGACCGCTATATAACCGCCGTGTTATGATTAAATGACTGACATTCGATAAGACGTTGAGTAAAGCTTGAAACAGTTAATTAAATAAGAGGCAAATGACATCGGATCGGCAACGAACTTACGACGGTGCAGATAGATAATCGATTGTTTGCGCCCGTCGAACCGCAATACAAATATCTCTAACTTGCACAATTTTGCGCTACGAACTCCCCCCCCCCCCTTTTTTTTTGTATCGGTCGCCAAAATGTGTTGCAAGCCGTGGAGTTTTTTTGCACGTAGTTATACGTCACAGCTTATAAATCACACTCGTTTTATTTGTAAGTTCGGCGTGTTTTATTCGCGACTCCTGTAATGAGAAGGAAGAAGGTGCCGACTCTTGGTAATCATATAATTAAATCCTTAAGATGCGAGGAAAATTATTGTGCCGCAATGCAGACGGGGCGCACTGGACAAAGACAAAGGGGCGATATCTACAGCATTATACTACAGTGACAATCGCCGTAAGGTAGTCACAAACGAGCTCCGGTAGGCCGTACGAGCGCGGATGCATCAGCATCCATTTGCGACGAGATGCATTGTTACGCCACGCCCTACAGCGTACGCAGATACCATCGAGATACCGGCGAAATTTCTATTAGCGTTTCCCCGGCTATTAATCCGATTCCACGTCGTTCACTCGGCTACCATTCTACATTTGTCAGACTCGTTTAGATCGAGACGAGATCCGGAGCACGCGCGGGACAGGCAGACGGCACGCTGATTTATTTGCGAAATCGTCGCGCGATATCTGCGCAAATTACGATGACGTAGCGATACGTCGATACGATCCGAAAGAATCGTTGGACAACGGGCGGGCATTACGATGCAAATTAGAGGAGACTATTGCCAGGTAGCATCGCGTGCTGGATTAGCCCCCGCGTACGGTTGCATCAACCCTCACGAGGTCCTATCGCTATCAGCTGCCCTACCATGCGGCGTATCAGAGGGTTTCGTGCCCTTCCTCGTGTGCAGATACTATCGCGGAAATTGCTCTTACCGTTTCTCCGGCTGCTAATCCAATTCCCATGCAACGTGAGCTTCCTCCTCGTGCCAGTCGTAAGTACTGCTCTGCAACTAAGGCTTAGACGACTGATTCCAGATAAGAAGTTGACGACCGATTTAGAGCAAGAGAGCATGACGAGAGCTGGTGGCTGTTGTCTCGCAAAGTCGCGGATAACATGCGAGAGATTTTTTTTGCAACCGGGCGTAAACAAATTTATCTTATTCTCCAGGTAGCAGAAGTAGTCGTCGTATCAATTAATTAGAGAACGTTTTATCGTAAAATATACACAAAGTTTTCAAACCGAGTTAACTATAGGACCATTAAGAATCATACGAACGAGAACGCCCTATAATGTGAAATCACATTAAAAAATTATTCGGCTATCTACATCTTGCTCGGACCTACAAAGTTTTTACTTTTATTCCAATTTTCAGCTATTCAGGATCTGCCAAATGCAAACGAATAAAAAAATGTGTGAACAAGTATGTAAAAGTAGATACTATAATTTATCCAATAGCCAGTTGGTTTCTTCAGTCATTAGTATGTCAGAAATATTCTATATTATCGTTATTATAATATAAATACTTCTAAAGAATAGAAGATATCTTTACAAAATGCTGCAATTTTGCAATTTATCAATTACGAGCGATAAATTTCGGTAATAAAGAGCTCACGTTTTATGTATTTTTATAAATTTGTAAAATTCTATATTTCCGGTCCTCTTAAGAGGTGTATTAAAAGCGGGCATATTTTGCATAATTGAATTCGAGCGCCGTTCGCTGAAATCGTCTTCGTCATGCCTATCAATAAAAGTATCTCGCACCTCGGAGATGCATCTCGGTTTTCAACCAACACTTTTGTCGCCGAACGAAATATCCTTGCTCATCCTCGCGCGAAATACTGTCGCATCAAAATACATCCCCGTGAAATATATTCTACCGCGAATCTTTCTTCGCAGAAAAATACTATTACCGTGAGATATGAAGATTCACGCATTCTGCAGCGTCGCCATTTAAATCCGAGGAATTCACCTGCGCAGTTTTATCGCTGGAAACAGTGTTGCTGTTCATAAATTTAATAACAATCTCGCGTCCTGAGACGAGCGGACTATTTTATGCGGAAAATTCCCCGCCCCGTTCGCTTGCGGTGCGCTGAAACTTTCACATACAATAAGCGCCAATCATGGCGGATCAATATTGCGCGGGGACCTTTCAGTACGGAACATTATCGCCCCCGTAGAACAAAATCTTGCCTCGATGGATATTCGAGAGGGATCGGCCTTCTTGAGTTTACCCACATAATAGCGCTCCTCCGCAGGATATCTAATTTCCGTCGTCACATGCAAGATGCCGTTCTTTTCTTTACTTTGTATACGTAGTCTTTACATTAGGACGATCTTACACGACGTCTTCGCTCCTTCACTCGTTTAATCACGATACGCTACCTCCGAGATGCATGCACTTACCTCGCGATTTTCGTCCTCTCATTTTGCAGCATTTAATACATTCTCAGCCTCAGGATGTTTAATCCTTTTTAATTAAAGGCCGCTGCGCAGACACTCCGCAACACATTTTAAGATAACTTTGATTCTATAACGTCAAAATTGTATCACCTTGTAATTAAAAAAGAAACGATACAGAGAGGAAGTTTACAATTAACAGTCGTGAAAGGCAATTTCTAACGTAAATCTGAGATATTTCGCCCGTTGTGATTCCTAATTTTTTATAACAATCCCATATCAATTTCTACTTTTGACTACGACTCGTGTCCTTTCTATGGAATGAACGGACGATACCGATGTTATTCTTCCTTCTCTTCGTATCTGATGTTTTAGAATGCATCGATGTGCCTTTTTAAATCGCAGCGACTACTCACGTCGCTCAAGGGACAGATTTTTCTGACACATTTGTCAGCCTGCCCATTAATTCCATCCTCTTCGCGCCGCAAATTCTCCGTAATGAAAGTAATGCTTGTCCGTTGTGACATTAAAATTCGTCGCACGCGTGTTCGCACGACGGTCACGCGCTTTTAAAGTACACTCAAGTCCCTGTTCCACGAATCGATCAGTACAGCTTGATCGATTCAGCAATGGAAGGATAAGAAGAAACTCTTTTCCGTTTCTGCCAAAGTAAACTTCATAACATATTTTATTATCAAATATTTGAAATTAATTCATTTTCACTTGCTATTCTATTTATATCTAAATATATAGTTTTATTATCATTCATCGAGCTGTCATGAAGCAATTGTTACTCATTTTGTGCAATATGAATACATTTTATGCAAACAAAGGAAATTATCAGATGTTCAAAAATGATAAAAAATTTTCTTATCGAATCTAGTAGGAAGACGCTATAAGTAAGAAACGGGCTCTGGAAAATTGTTAATGATTACAAACGCGTAGCTGCGCAAGGGTAAGTGTAATATGAAGATTCTAATCACGTCGATTGCCACCCGCTTGCTTAAGGTGAGAGCGTTGATAGCCAACGTGCGTCAGGATTGCGGGGGAAGCTCGAGGTGAAGGTCTAGGGTACGTCGGTTTGCGGCTACGAACCCGGACTTATAATAGATGCACATGGCGCATTGCCAACGGCGAGGCGCCACAATATTGCCGCTTAGTCACCTCGGACCAGACTACGCTTTGTCCGCCACGCTGTCGCGCGCCGCGCGTTTCGACACGGCGATGCAATAAATACCAGAAAGCACCGCGGAAAATCTGAATATTTATGAGAGAATTCGGTAGGGGATGTCGCACTTTCCGCGCACCGCGTTGCTCCTTTCTCGGAGGACGCGCATGCAAGATAAATAAGTTATCTTGTCGCATACTCCCCTTCGCTAAGCGTCAACTTCCACCGCGGTCCCGCCTCTATCCCGCGCACTGAGATTTTCCACTCCAACATGGAGATCTAAAGACCGCGGCTGTAGCTAATACAACATGTTATATGAAAACAGAAATGTGAACAACAATGAAAGTACGCGGCGATTTTAATGGTGTAACAATTTTCGTCAGTTATCAATGATCTGCAATCCATTTATCCGAAATCGATCTTCTTCGCCCGCAGTCGAATGTAATCTGATTTTTATAATTGCTATTGTTCTATTACATAATATTATGTAGTATAATAGCAAAGTTGTGCGGCCTTTGTATTGTTATGAAAATATAAAGGACAATAAAATCATTCGGCAGCAATTTCAATAACGTAGCAATTTTCATTAATTACCAATAATCCACAATTATTTATCAGAGATTTCATCCGGGGTTCAATGTAATCTACTCTTTATTGTTTTAATAATTGCTACTATAGAAAATATCTAAATATTTTATGATACAATGGCAGCATATTGCATTATTTTGCAATATAACGGTTGCACATATGCGTGCGGTTTTCCTGAACGCATCGCACTTTTACAACGTTTACGTTAAGATCCTTGCGATAGGCTGGACAAGCGCGGAAACTTACACGTTAAACTGTGATACAAACTGCACATAAGCTGCTTATAAGATTCGTCGTATACGGTGTGTTTCAATATCGTACGGCTAAGTCTCTTAGCGTAGTCTGTAACTACCACGGCCCAAGGAAACTTCTGTATATGAGCCTTATATATTACTGCCCGCTCCTCCTGTCTTTTCTCATTTAATGCTCTTACATCTGAGCTAAAGCAACGTTATATAAACGTAAGAAATTGACGCCGCAAGGATGTTAATGTAAAAATTAAAGTAATGAAAATAATCCTTTTCCTTTTTTAAGACCAATCTCAACACAATTTAATATTGATCCGTCTAGAACAAAGTTTTTTTTTCTTGCAACACAAATATAATTGAAACCCATTTTTCTGACTTGTTAATTTTCATTATTAATCGCCTTTGTAATCAAGTTTCAAATTTTGTAAGACTTTTTGAAGAATAGATATAGAATCAACTTTTTTTCTACGAAGAAACTCTTTCTCGGTTCTGCCAAAATAAACTTAATCTTTATATTTCCGAGCTCGAAATACCGAATAGCTAAAGTCCAAATAATGAAGAGCTAAATTTAATGGATCATCTTGTAGAGGTCGACTAATGCAGTTTTCATTGCAGTGCGTGAAACTGAATATACTTTTGTTCAGAGGGAGTTAACTGAGCGATATTTTATTACTCGGTTAATTGGAGCTGTTTTAAGATGTTCTAATCTTTTAAAGTATCTGCTTACTTGCACCTGACTCATCTTGAATTACGTCTTTGTTCAGCGATAAAAGCATCTTCGCAGGTAGAATTCCAAGAAAGGCTAAAGCTGCTTCGTAGAATCACTTTCAAGGTCTTGATTGAATATTTCTAAAAGAGAGAGAGAGAGAGAGAGAGAGAGAGAAACGCCGTTTTCCCCTTGATTTTTCGCATTCGTCACTCGCGTGTATAAATTCAGCTAACAATTCGCTCAGTAACAAACATAAAGAAAAGGTGCAACGAGAAAAGCAGTGGGATCGAGAGCTCACGCGACGAATGCAAGTCAAACAGCATAATTGCCAAATGGTTCGCGAATTGTGCATATAGCCAGAAGAATATCGGACGGCGCCAGACAATTAGCTTAGTAAATTCCACGAAGAGGTTGTTCGCCAGGACGCACTACGCGAGGAACCGCCGAGGAAGGGCCGAGAACGAGGACGTCGCCGGGCACGGCCGAGTTAACTTTAATTGCTCGGTTGGCCACATAATAAATGACACTGCAGATGCCGAGAAATTATTTCGGCCTCGGCCTCCGGCAGACCCGACGACTTCGGGCGCGAAGGCCTGCGGGCCCCGCGCTATCGATGGACCCGCCAATTAGTTCACGTCCAGGTGCACAATACGTCACCCGTCCACGTCATTCCCGGTGAAAATCGGGCGGTATTTCTTTCGGCGCGATTTATCATGGGAGTAAAACGGAGAACCGGAATAATGAGAGTCGCGAAGTGACGTCTAAGTGAAGTCACTCGGTGCCTGCGTTTCAGCGAAAGCAGCATCGCGAGCTTTCTGAGAGGAAGGATAAGAGTACGAATTTTTGTCTCTCCTCCTGTGTCTTGGGATCGAATGTCGCTTACATGATACACGAAGAAATCTATGGGTCACTTCGATTCCACGCTAAAATTACGAAATTATCCTAGCGCAGAGGTATTGGTTGCATTCCAGTTTTTTACGTCCCGCGTCAGCTGCACGTCTCGTTTTTCCTCACCGACCTTTCGCGGAATTATTATAATTCGGTCCAGGGCAGACCGTTCCACTGAAACACGGTGGAACTGATCGGAATCGAAGGATGTTATTTCGCGACTCTTGTTAGAGAGTGTTAGAATCGAGTTCTCGGCCTCTCCATTTCCGGCCGGCATTCGTTTCTTCCTTTCTTTTTTTGCGCTTTCTTTATTCGTCGTAATTTTATTTACGACGAAACGGAACCGTGTCTGCGTCACTCAACGACGTGTCGGCGCGCACTTCCTGCGGCACTTTGCCGAGCGAATTATTGCGGGCGACTTGAAAAACTCGTCGCGCGTAAAGTCCGACTCTTTTTCCTCATTTTGAAAACTGTATATATATATGTATATAAATGCACCCGATCGCTTATTTGTATATCAGCTTAATAATTTCGAGTTAAAGATTTATTTATTTCGATATTAGGTGTTTCCGAGTTTCAAGTTACTCAAACAAAAATTCCACCTATAATTTTACATATTTTTCGAAATCTGAAAAGTAAGAAAAATCAGAATAAGTCAGCACTCGTGTATAAAATAGATATACAACATGTAAGACGAATGAAACTTCGAGTTGCATTTTAACGGAATTGTACGTATCATCGAAAAAGAGACTTAGGTTTCTTTGTAGAAAAAGAAATGCTAGCTCTTTTTTTTAACTGCACAAAAATTACCGCATTAATTCAATCGCTCGAAATAGTATCGTGCGTCTCGATCAGTTGAACTTTGTATTCCCGAGTTTCATACAGAGACACACTGTGCCGTTTACGTAAAAGCCGGGCGAAAGCGCGATTATAAAATTTGCCCAGCACCGCGCCTTTTTTATTTTTTTACTTTAAAATTCGCTCTTTTTAACTCCCGGCTAAATGCGGGCGGGGTATTGCACTTAGCATGCCACGCGTATCAGTTGAGGTGTATTAAACAACTCCGTCCTTGCGTGTCCATGCGCGCAGAGATCTCATTGTACAATCAAATTACTGTCTTACTCTCGTACTTTTTACGTAACCGGAACGCCAAGTGCGTGCGTGCGTGCGTGCGAGTATACGTCGAGATAAATCTGGTCGCCAACAAGATTGCCCCCCCCGCTCGTTACACTGATTTTTTTCACACTGATTTCGTGCGGAGGCACGAACGCGAGACCGGCGCGAGACCGCGTTTTAGCGTTTCTGAATAATTACGTTTTCATTGAACTCAATAATTCCTCATTAGCATGAACGTTATTAGAGATGCTTTATGTTGGATACAATTCACGTCGCGGATGATGCAGTATTCATACCACCCGTTTATCATGGAGCGTATACACGCATGCATACATATACATATATTTACGGATGATCAAATGAACGCGCGAGAATTGTAATACATTTTAACTCTGGTCAGTAATCACGGTAATTATTTTTCGCGCAAAATACAGCAGGTTGCCGTGCATAAGCTAAACGCGACGATGCCAACATAACGATATTGTGCAAACGGAGCCCATATATTATTCTTTAGAGATTATCTGTCGCTAATCCGTCGAGTTATTCGACTTCCTTTGTAATTAAGTTCCGCGCAAAATGGAACAAAACACCGGCTCTTTATCCTCAAGTGATTCAGCCCGAACCTCCGCCGTCCGCGATTGCACGTTTTTATCAATGATAATTTTTTACATTCACATTATCGCTCTTTCTCCAAATGATTAAGAACAAAGGGTGCCGAGGGACTCGGCTTTTTCCGGCATTTTCATCGATTCGATCATCCCACTTTCCTTCGTCGCGGATGCAAGTAAGATCCTAACTTCTCTCCTCTCCCACCACTCTTTCTCTTTCATTCGCACTGCGCTTTTACGCGTCGGCCTTTTTCCTTATCCTGCTCTCGGAACAAGGGACGCTTAAAGCACTTTCATAGGGAGACGACTAATTAGAGCGATTTAGCGTCCGTCGACGGCGTTTATTTGGAATGCAAATGCCATCGTGGGACCAACCGTCCTCCTCCTCCTCCGTTTTTCCGCTCTTTCTGCTCTCTCTCGTGTCGTATCGCCGACTGATAAATGCCCGGTGAATTTTATCGCGACGCCGGTTACCGCGCCTTGTCCAGGAATGAAAATTGAAAGGGCCGAGAGGGCACGCCATTTGTACTTAGCGATTGTCTCATATCTCTCTGTTCGTAAGCTCCCTCGTAAGTGCCAGAAAAAAGTACCGCGCGAAAGTATTATTTTTTTGCTACAAAGAAATTATTTGTCTTTATTACTTTGCCACTCATTTGGCTTCGATTCTTGGCCGTGTTTTCTAATAATCGTATAAGATATTTTTATGTAATATGTAACAATCTCTTTGAATTTCATCAGTCTGAAACAAAGTCTTTTTCCTGCAACACGAATATAATTGAAACCCATTTTTCTGACTTGTTAATTTTCATTATTAATTGCCTTTGTAATTAAGTTGCAAATTTTGCAAGCCTTTTTGATGAATAGATATAGAATCAACTTTTTTTTAACTAAAACAGTCGTCTCGATCTTGCACACATTTCTTTCTTCTTTATTTTCAGGTGTTAGGAAAAACTTAATGTATCTAATTTACAAACTGCTGTTTCTGCCTTTTAATCCTAATGCAGAGAAAAATGAGTAGGAAAAAAATTTATTTGTCTAATACTCTGCTGGGTTTCTTTCAATTGGAGATTAGATTCCATTTTTCGATGACAAACCACGTGCGTTAGTCACGAGAGCCAAAAGACAAAATTAAAACTGTCGTAATTTGGTTACGCTTGATCCGATTATGACAGCGCGCTTTTGAGCACGCACGCACGAAGGGTGTAAACGATAAATACATCTCGCTCGACCATGAAATTCCGTGCGTGGAATTATGCTTACCACTTTTCTATCCGTTCACAAATATTCCGCTCATGCGAGGCTCTTTCCCCCCTCATACAGGGAATATCACTTTGAACCGTACTCACGGCAATAAAAACAATTTGGATGTTTCGTGCACTTTTCATATTATGAAGCGTGCATTGCATTGAATAACATTCATGAATGAGTATATACAGGGTGAGTCGTAAAGACTGTCCCAACCATTTACCATAAGAGATGATTTACCGACCGCAACTGTAGCCAACTCGGGAAAAAATGGATAAAATCTCACTCTACACGTCTCAATTCTTTCTCGAGAAATGTAATTAGATATTACATGATTGAGACACGTAGAACGAGATTTTATCCATTTTTTTTCCCCCGAGTTGGCTACAGTTGCGGTCGGTAATTCACCCCTTATGGTAAAAGGTTGGGACAGCCTTTACGACTCACCCTGTATATAATTGCAATTTACGTTGCATAGGAATGAATTAGCAGCTCTTACGACGCCGCGACGTTCGCTACTTTGTTCTGTTAATTTTAATTCCGCCAAATTTATCGCAATACTAATTTAATCGCTATTAATATAACAGCAAAATAAACTGTAGCTTTAAATTAATTAAACTGTAACTTGTTAATTAGATAAATTTGCCCAACTATACATATATTTTTCTTCTCCGGCGCACCTTCGCCGATTATGTACACACATAATAGGTGCATTAACTTCAATGGATTAATATTGTTTGTCGTAGAATCCTTTCACGCGGTAGATGAACTTTAGCTGACGAAGATGGCCGCCCCTTTGAATTCTGTGATAAAGACCTTTATAAATATCATCTTTTAAACTCCATTAAGAGCGATCTCGTAATTTAGTGACAATAAGCGAAAAGATAATAACTTGAAATATTTTTTACAACAAAGAACAAATATAGCAGACGTTGTAGTAATTATTTTAACTTAAAGATGTATAAAAATTCATAAGCAGCAAATTTCTGCTTTGAAAATAGAATATTCTTGCAAATGGTTGTATATCAATTTGGTAAACAAGTATCTAAGTATGTATATAATTTTCTAACCTGAATCGTTTATGTCTAAGTTTACGCCGGATGACATTACTTTCTAAGAGACATAAAAATTAATAATATTAACCGATTCCTTTCGCCCGAGAACCAGAAATTGCGAAAGAGATCACATATAAATATAAAATATATAAATATACAAGTATGCGATGTTGATTGCAGCATCTATCGAAATACATTAATACTGAAAAAGAATAATTCAGACGTCTTTAACTATACAGCTACGCGGAACGAAAAATGTAGCTGCCGTAGCTAAAAGTGCTTGCGGAAACTAAATTTCAGTTGTAAAATATGGACAGCTACCATAATTGCGACAGCTAAATACTTTGCTACTGTGCCTATTACATTAGATGCGACAGCAAACTGTTTGCTGTGCTTTATAAAATAGTTACGACAGCAGAATATTTTTAGCAAACCATGATTAGCTACGGTAGCGAAAATTTGTTTTCCAGCGTACCATAAGTAAACATCAACTTATAAATTAGCAATTATCATCTGAATAATCCCCCATGTGCGAGCGACGAACAATACTGAACGTACGATGAACATCTGAATTAAATAGTTTCTGTTCTGATTTCAGAAAATATGTGTCTTCCAAAAGTCCCTCGAGGATCTCTCCTCGCGGATG
Organism: Vollenhovia emeryi; assembly: GCF_000949405.1. Classification (NCBI taxonomy): domain Eukaryota; kingdom Metazoa; phylum Arthropoda; class Insecta; order Hymenoptera; family Formicidae; genus Vollenhovia; species Vollenhovia emeryi. The sequence goes on along the minus strand of NW_011967225.1, from coordinate 179,921 downwards.
GCCGCGGCCGAGGCGATCCAGAGCGGCTGGCAGAATCCGAACGACGCCAACGAAGCGACGGAGCTGCTGGAGCAGTTGCAGAAATTCGGCGAACGACTGGTACCGATCCAGAGGAACATCGAGGACGCGAACGACCAGGCGAGCGTCTTCGCATCGAGCAGCGTCATCGTTTCTCACGCTTTACTGGCGAAACTCGAAGATCTGAACACCAGGTATGGACTTGACGACCGCGTAAAAATTTATCGCGCGACTCCCGACCGAGTTCCAGACAAGACGCGACTATCAGCGATGTACACGATGTCACGTGGAATCGCGAATGACAAATCCATGCGAGCGATCCGATTTTTCAGACATTATACACGATTCTAGCGGAATAATAAGGAGAGCCGCGGAAATACTCGCGCGAAATATCTCCTTTACGACCATCCGAGGATTTGAGACGCTTCCTTTCCCGCGTCACTCCGCGCAAGTATCAGGATGGAGAATTTAAAATTCGCCCGACACCGCGAGACTCTTATTTTTACAGCCTGTCTTGCGACGGGCTTTGAATTCGGGACGCAACGGCGTTAACTTTTTCGTGTGTTTTCGCAGGTGGAAGGTGCTGCAAGTCGCAGTTGACGAGCGTTACAAGTTGCTAAGCGGATTCGGGAAGGATGGCAGCACTCCGGGTAGTCAGGCTTTCCTCGCGAGCAGCGTAGAACCACCATGGGAGAGAGCCCTCACACCCGCCAAAGTGCCTTACTATATCAAGTAATCGATCTTCCTCGCTCAGTCACCTCGAATTTCCCAAACCGTGCTGCACGGTTATTCCTGAAGCGACCGAGAGCTTTTACTGACGCGCCGCGAGTCTTGTGCTCCTAGAAGAAACATCTCTATTCAATCGAATATCTAAATAACAGCAAACATCCAATTCACTTGGACATTTAAGTTTAGTCCAATAAATTCGAATATCTAAAAACTTATTGCACAATACGTTCAGTTACGATCTATTATGTAAGACTTAAATATGTGCGTGTCTCAGGGTTGGAAGTGACTTTTTTTTTTATAACTCTAACTTAACTTCGTTACTTTCTCTCCATCTGTAACTGTAACTCGGTTACATTAATAGTTACTTTATATATGTTTTAAACCTCCACAGATTGCATTAGGCCTTGCATTCGCGCATAAACGCCTTTATCGACGCTTTACAATTCAAATGCAGATTTGATATTTTTATTGCAAGAAAGTAACTGCAAAGAGTAATGCTTCATTACTTTTTGAGTAACTGTAACTAGTTACATTTTTAGCAAAAAAAAACTAGATACTTTTATAAAGTAACTTTCCCAACCCTGGTATGTTTCTCTTCGATTCGAACGTGTTAAAGCCTAGAAGATATCGCGTCATATTAAACTTCTTCGTGAACTTTTGCGTAAATGTACGAATTTAAATAACATCTGTTACAGCCATCATTTGGAGACTACGCATTGGGATCATCCGAAAATGATAGAGCTGATGTCTTCGCTCGCGGATCTAAACGAAGTTCGCTTTTCCGCTTACCGAACCGCCATGAAACTGCGCACCGTACAAAAGCGACTGTGCCGTGAGTATTTTCGCAACTCGCGTGATCGAAATTACTTGTTTTATTGACGTCCGGTTGCTGCTATTTAGACGCGCATTCGGCAAATTGATCGATACCACGAGAATCTCTTTATTTATCTTCGCTCCCTAATACCTTGAAGATAAAAACGAAATAAATAACTGTTCTGTATATTCCTTGTACAATAGTTGCGGCGTAACATTTATATACATATATTTTTTCTGTTATTTTTAGTGGACATGTTGGGTCTTTCCACCGCGTTGGAACAGTTCGATTCACACGGACTTCGGGCACAGAATGACAAACTGATCGACATCCCCGATATGGTAACAGTACTGACATCGTTGTACGAAGTAATCGCAGCAGACAATCCAACGCAGGTGTCCGTACCGCTATGCATTGACCTGGCCATCAACTGGCTGCTCAATGTATACGATAGGTATACTAACAAGTGAATGTATTTTATAACTATCATATTGTCAATGTACTCTTTGTTATCATTCATGTCCAATTCACACCTAGTACATGTATAGAGGAAAGTCTTCTATTATGAGATCGGCTTTTGATACGAGATAGCAGGTCTTCAACACCTAAATTCAATCATAAATCTTTTTTCGCAACGATTACACGATCTAACAATGAATTTTCCACTAAACAGATTTCGCTCCAAGGGCAATAAATTCATGGTGGAATCAATCAATTCCATCTATTAATTTAACAGAAATACCGCTATCCCATATTGGGATCCTATCTCATAATAGGAGACTTTTCTCTAGTTTTTTTTATAGTCAGTTTAATGAAATTAGATAATTATTATTATTGAATTAATATTAAACAATTGGGCAAGATCGGTGTAATTTTTATATTGACAATCCCCAACATTATGTATAGCATAATAACTTGTTCGCTATAATTTTCAGCCAACGAACCGGTCAAATTCGAGTACTTTCGTTCAAAGTCGGTTTGGTTTTGTTGTGCAAGGGACATTTGGAAGAGAAGTATAGATGTGAGTACTTGATAAAGATTTCTGCTGACAAGTGAATTAAATGTATTAAAAGTACACCTAATGGGGATTTTTTTTTTTTATTCGCAGATTTGTTCCGTTTGATTGCGGATCCCAATAGGCTGGTAGATCAACGCAAACTGGGACTTTTGTTGCACGATTGCATACAAGTGCCGAGACAATTGGGCGAAGTCGCGGCATTCGGAGGTTCGAATATCGAGCCCAGCGTTCGCAGCTGCTTCGAGAAGGCGGGGAAGGATAAGAACGAAATAGAGGCCGTGCACTTTCTGAGCTGGCTGCAACAGGAGCCGCAGAGTATGGTCTGGCTGCCGGTATTGCATAGATTATCCGCAGCGGAGACCGCCAAACACCAAGCCAAGTGTAACATATGCAAGGAGTATCCTATCATAGGATTCAGGTGAGACTACATTTCGTCGGTGAAAAAAAGTGAGGTGTATGTAACAGGTATGCGAAATTTTCAAAATGTGTATTGACAACAACAAAAATATCTGGTTTTCAGATACCGTTGCTTGAAATGCTTCAACTTCGACATGTGTCAGAACTGTTTCTTCTCAGGACGCAAAGCAAAGAATCATAAGCTGACACATCCGATGCAAGAATACTGCACGGCGGTAAGACGCCCTTAATTTTTCTCAAGTATTATTAAAAGGAAAGATCTTCATAGATACGTTTTGGTACTTTACAGACAACCTCCGGTGAGGACGTGCGCGACTTTACGCGAGCGTTGCGCAACAAATTCAAGTCCAAACGATACTTTAAGAAACATCCCAGAGTTGGCTATTTGCCTGTACAAACTGTCCTGGAAGGAGACGCGCTGGAAAGCCCGGCGCCATCGCCTCAACACAGCTCGCTTAGTCAAGATATGCACTCTCGTTTGGAAATGTACGCCTCTCGACTCGCCGAGGTCGAGCTGTCGCGTACGAGAAGTAACTCCACGCCGGACAGCGATGACGAGCACCAGCTAATAGCGCACTACTGTCAGAGTCTCAACGGTGGCGACAATATTAACATGCCGAGAAGTCCGGTCCAAGTCATGGCAGCGATCGACGCCGAGCAAAGAGAGGAGCTCGAGGCGATGATACGTGAATTAGAAGAGGAGAACGCGACATTGCAAGCAGAGTACGAAAGATTACGCTCGAAGCAAACTCCAGGTTCGACGCCAGAGGACGGCCACAGTACCAGGCAGCCTGATTGCGATATGATTGCGGAAGCTAAGCTGTTGAGGCAGCATAAAGGAAGATTAGAAGCGCGCATGCAATTACTCGAGGACCACAATCGCCAATTGGAGGCGCAACTGCAAAGACTTAGACAACTTCTAGATGAGGTACGCCGAGTGTGGCATTTTTTAATACTTGCTCTTCTATTTTTAATGATTCGAAGAAGTAAAGAAATTAAAATGGATCGATCCGACTTGTCTTTTTTAGCCAAACGCTTCTTCGCCATCGAAGACCGGAACTTTGCAAACCCGAAGTGTAACAGCATCACAATTAGCGACCGACTCCCCAGCAAAAATGAATGGCCATTATCATGATTCTCCAGGTATATTCTAATGAAACAAACAGCTTTCAACTTAATAAACAGCTCAATTTTCATTATAACTGTTGGGAAATAAATAGACGATAATATCTGGAGCGATACATTAGGTATCTCAATTAGGAATCATTATTAATGCATTCAATCAATCGGACTGTAATAACCATCAAATACACTTGTAACTCATGCGCAACAACCGAATCTAATATGCCTTTCTATTGGTATTACACTAACTGCATATTGATACAATAGGGATTCAATGATTTCCATTACAAGTAGATACGCGTGAGATAATGATAAATGTCATTCACTCAAATTGCTTTCCGCACAAATTGATATAATCACCGAAAAATTGACTGCTGTAGAACAGTAATAATTCAATTATTCAAAATAAAAAAAGTTAAAACATTATCTTGCCATCCGCATAGATTGCGAAGAACCCCTATTGTTTACGTATCTGTACATATTTAATCAGACGCTGTGGAGATGTTAGATAAGCTTATTGCTATTGGGTATACGGACGTAGGTGGAGGAAGCTCAAACGAGGGCAGGCTCAGCAGTTTAGAGAGGCCACCGCCACCGCCGCATTCTCACAGCGTTACCCACAATGTGGGCAATCTGTTGCACATGGCAGGTTCGTTCAGTCTATGTGAATTCGATCGTGTGTCAATTATGTAGTATAATCAATCTATACTATGCCCGATCTCCATAATGCACGTGACATTTCCGCTTGACATAACAAAAATAACGTTGCCTTCCTGTTTTCACGCTACAGAATGGATGTAAGGTGAGATCACTGTGCCTTCTCCCCTGGGGACTAAAAATCGTCTGAATACATCGATATCGAGTTAATACGTTACTTAATACGCAACGAATGACATTGGCGACCTAACGATAACTGAATACGGGAATACTTAGCGTCGATCGCGTCTTTGTACTCTTCTTTTCCGACCAAGTCCTTCTTTTCGACTTATCCCACGCTTGTCTCTTCCCTTCTGTACATACTGGAATGTATGCACGTTGATTGTCCAATTAATTGTGAAACCGAGAGTTTAACAGTATAGGAACTCGGGGCCTCGGGAGCAACGGCGGAGAAATAGGCGGACGTTAAAGGCTTCTTTCTTTATTCCAGGGGACTTAGGGAAAGCTGTGGGCGAATTGGTAACAGTCATGACGGAGGACACGTCGAAGACGAACGGGCAACGGGCGCCCCCGCCCGCGTTCAAATAACAATTGTATCGCAACGTTCGTTCCGATAGAAGCTAGAAGTCGGCTAGATCGATGCTAGATCCATTCGACAACGTTGCAATCGTAACGTTTAATCGTAATTATCGACCAATAACAAGTCTGGCTCTAAACGCATATCAGAGACGAATACATGGTATATCTGCCGCGCAAATGCAGGGTCAGGGGACTCGTCTCTCATGGTGGTTTTGGGTATTTTATAAGTTTTGATATACGTCATTGTATAGCTGAATTATATCGATAAGACGATTATGGTTTGGCTTTCGGCGGTCCCCTGAGAGTAACTTTACTACATATTGACATGTCATATCACGAAAACTAATCGTAATGAGAAATCAATTGTTATGCTTGCTAGCTAAACTATACAAACGAATAAGAGATATAACGAATATAAAAAAAAATACACGGAAGGAAATATCATTAACAATGCATGCAAAAGCAATGTATCAAATCACATAATCTATTATAGAACGTAGCTTATATTTACATACCCATTCTGTTCACTGCCACGGGCTCTTCCTCGACGTAACTTACACAATGTACATGTTGCGATTTTAGATGACGACACATAATGAGAAATAGACAGTATCCATACCTGATCTTCTTGTATTCGGCGCTCTTGAATTTTACATTGATAATCACGAGAGAATCTTTCATAATGAAACAGAGCATTACGACTTTCAGATTTATTTTCTATCCGGTTAAATGGTTTTCTTTTAGATTTTCTAATTGAAATTAAACGGCAATGTCTATTATTTTTAAGCCTGCCGAATGTTATTATATCTAAGAGTATATTGATAAGTACCTAATCGATAAACTGTAGGCTGTATTCTGATATGTAACAAAGTTGTCTAGAAAATACATTCACCGCGATATTATTGAAATGTGAGCTCGCCGTGGTTCTGTTATCAGTCTGCGATCCGCTTCCTCGAGCGAATGATTTTTCTATTTTGAATGAATTAAGTGCGCAGCATATCGTTTTCTTCTTTTAGACATATCACACCGATGCCATATGTTAATAATGCTATTGTATCACTTCTGACGAGGTTGCTGTTTGCGAAATGTAAAAAACATATCTACGAAAAAAAAAACTCATATTTTACCAATTCGATGAGCATTGCGAATGAACGTAATGAATTGTTATTCACGTCGTTAGGTCACAAGAAGATTGATTTCACCTGACAGAGTGTAAAACGATCGAATATGTTTCCAAACTCCGTCTGTAGTTTGTTGAAAGATTGTTGGTTTTGCGATTTCATACATTAAAATATAACGCATTAAAATTTAGAAGATTAGGCATATAAAAATAAAGTTATATACTGCGTACAACATCAAACAGGTAACTACGTTACTTGTAATATATTGTAATATGACTGAAATGATATGGGACAAAATGCTTAAATAAAAATAATATGAATAAATCCCCTTGTGTATTTTCTCTCTAACGTATACTGTTCTCTACAGGGTGTTATGTAATACCCGCATCAACGCTTATTGTGGGATAGAGTGGACTAGACTAAGTCGAAAAGTCCTCTACCATTTTGCAATTTTCGCAAAAGTCAGCGAGTTATTAATTATTAAAAATCGCTGTCTTAGGCCGGCCCACTGCCCAATTCAAACGTGCGGCGAGATCGATCGATCGTTACAACTCTCTGCGCGCCTAGTAACG